>NC_058085.1:367597659-367876460 GCF_014858855.1 Bufo gargarizans | reverse complement strand
CCAGGGAGGGGATTCCACAAAAATAAGTGGAGCTTTGGTGCAACAAGAGCAATGGTGCCCGCCCTCTTTGCACCAAAGGCCTAATTTGCATACTAAGAAAAAGTATCATAACTCAGGAACTGAGCATCGGATCAACAAAAGAAAATGACAGCCATGTGTCTATGCAGAGAGGTGGGTAAGGGCACCCTCAACATCCGCATCAAGTAATTCTGTGGGTCTTGTTCCTTTTTGTCGCTCAGGTTTATAAAGGTCATATACAGGGTGAGCGCTCCCGTCTCCTGCGACTGTGGACTGAAGTGGTGACATTTCATCGACATTTTAATGAACTAAAGACGGCAACAGAAAGGTACAGATCCTCTATACTACACCACACAGGAGAGCTGACAGATCCTCTATACTACACCACACAGGAGAGCTGACAGATCCTCTATACTACACCACACAGGAGAGCTGACAGATCCTCTATACTACACCACACAGGAGAGCTGACAGATCCTCTATACTACACCACACAGGAGAGCTGACAGATCCTCTATACTACACCACACAGGAGAGCCGACATATCCTCTATACTACACCACACAGGAGAGCTGACAGATCCTCTATACTACACCACACAGGAGAGCCGACAGATCCTCTATACTACACCACACAGGAGAGCTGACAGATCCTCTATACTACACCACACAGGAGAGCTGACAGATCCTCTATACTACACCACACAGGAGAGCTGAAAGATCCTCTATACTACACCACACATGAGAGCTGACAGATCCTCTATACTACACCACACAGGAGAGCCGACAGATCCTCTATACTACACCACACAGGAGAGCTGACAGATCCTCTATACTACACCACACAGCAGAGCTGACAGATCCTCTATACTACACCACACAGGAGAGCTGACAGATCCTCTATACTACACCACACAGGAGAGCTGACAGATCCTCTATATTACACCACACAGGAGAGCCGACAGATCCTCTATACTACACCACACAGGAGAGCTGACAGATCCTCTATACTACACCGCACAGGAGAGCCGACAGATCCTCTATACTACACCACACAGGAGAGCCGACAGATCCTCTATACTACACCGCACAGGAGAGCCGACAGATCCTCTATACTACACCGCACAGGAGAGCTGACAGATCCTCTATACTACACCACACAGGAGAGCTGACAGATCCTCTATACTACACCACACAGGAGAGCTGACAGATCCTCTATACTACACCACACAGGAGAGCTGACAGATCCTCTATACTGCACCACACAGGAGAGCCGACATATCCTCTATACTACACCACACAGGAGAGCTGACAGATCCTCTATACTACACCACACAGGAGAGCTGACAGATCCTCTATACTACACCACACAGGAGAGCCGACATATCCTCTATACTACACCACACAGGAGAGCTGACAGATCCTCTATACTACACCGCACAGGAGAGCTGACAGATCCTCTATACTACACCACACAGGAGAGCTGACAGATCCTCTATACTACACCACACAGGAGAGCTGACAGATCCTCTATACTAAACCACACAGGAGATCTGACATATCCTCTATACTACACAGGAGAGCCGACAGATCATCTATACTACACCACACAGGAGAGCTGACAGATCATCTATACTACACCACACAGGAGAGCTGACAGATCCTCTATACTACACCACACAGGAGAGCTGACAGATCCTCTATACTACACCACACAGGAGAGCTGACAGATCCTCTATACTACACCGCACAGGAGAGCGGGCAGATCCTCTATACTACACCACAGGAGAGCTGACAGATCCTCTATATTACACCACACAGGAGAGCTGACAGATCCTCTATATTACACCACACAGGAGAGCTGACAGATCCTCTATACTACACCACACAGCAGAGCCGACAGATCCTCTATACTACACCACACAGGAGAGCCGACAGATCCTCTATACTACACCACACAGCAGAGCCGACAGATCCTCTATACTACACCACACAGGAGAGCTGACAGATCCTCTATACTACACCACACAGGAGAGCTGACAGATCCTCTATACTACACCACACAGGAGAGCTGACAGATCCTCTATACTACACCACACAGGAGAGCTGACAGATCCTCTATACTACACCACGCAGGAGAGCTGACAGATCCTCTATACTACACCGCACAGGAGAGCTGACAGATCCTCTATACTACACCACACAGGAGAGCTGACAGATCCTCTATACTACACCACACAGGAGAGCTGACAGATCCTCTATACTACACCACACAGGAGAGCCCACAGATCCTCTATACTACACCACACAGCAGAGCTGACAGGTTTTCATTAATGTGATTAAGGTCCCCTTGGCAGTTTTGGATTCTTAGTGTAGATGCAATTTGATTTTTTTTCCAGGGATTTATCTGAATTGCGTGCCGAATGGACAAGATGTGTCCGACTTCTCCAAACTTCATATTCCTGTCTTATCTCATGGAAGCCACAGAATCCTGGAAATATCACGGAGCCCCCAAAGTACCTTCTTGTTACCTGGGGCCATGGGATAGAGTCAGTAGAGATGACCGGACAGGTGGAAGGAGCATCCGTGAAGGATTCTATGTTAGATACATGTGGACATAAAGAGGAATCATCAAAATCACTAATTGAGGCCACGCAAGTGGAAGTGCAAACCAAAACCTTGTACCAACAGAGACTGGAGGAGGACCTAAAGTTGCTTAGTTCTCAATTTGAGGCAACAGAGCAAAATGCCAGCTTGTTGAAGTCACAGCTGGTGACAGCAGAGCAGGAAGAAAGAACAATGAGGTTGAATTTGGAGACTGCACATGAAGAAGCAGGCACCCTGAGGACTCAGCTGGTGGCAGCAGAGCAGGAAGCAGACACCATGAGGACACAGCTGGTGGCAGCAGAAGAGGAAGCAAGCATGATGACAACACAACTGGTGGCAGCTCAACAGGAAGCAATCGCGATGAGGACACAGCTTATTGCATCAGAAGAGGAAGTAAGCATGATGAGGACTCAGCTGGTGGCAGCAGAACAGGAAGTAAGCATGATGAGGACTCAGCTGGTGGCAGCAGAACAGGAAGCAAGCATGATGAGGACTCAGCTGGTGGCAGCAGAACAGGAAGTAAGCATGATGAGGACTCAGCTGGTGGCAGCAGAACAGGAAGTAAGCATGATGAGAACTCAGCTGGTGGCAGCAGAACAGGAAGCAAGCATGATGAGGACTCAGCTGGTGGCAGCAGAACAGGAAGCAAGCATGATGAGGACTCAGCTGGTGGCAGCAGAACAGGAAGCAAACACGACAATGTCTCGAGTTCAAGCAGAGAAACAGGAAGAACACATATGGAGTTTGCAGCTTGACAGAGAGGAACAAGAAAGAACCACCAACACGTTCCAGCTGGAGACGCCACCACAGGAAACGAACGTAATAAGATTACCTTTAATGGTGGCTTCAAAGGAGACTAGCACTGCGACATCACTACTAGAGACAACACTTCCAAGCACGCTATCACCACCGCTAGCATCAACTTATCTGATGACATCACTGCTAGAGACCACGCCTCTTGAAGCTAGCAAGCTGATGTCACTGCTGGAGACAACTCGACAGGACGTTAGTATGCCAGGGCAGGAAGTAGATTTAGTGGAGATGTCACGTGCGGACCTATTAGGCGACAAGGCGCAGTCAAGATTACAATTCATTCTATCAAAAGAGGACTTAATTAGGTCGTCAGAGTCCGAGATAAATTCGCTGACGTCAAGGGTTCAAGCATCTGAGCAGGATACACATTCATTAACGGTGCAGCTGGAGGCTTCACGGCAAGACGTGCGTTCACTGGAGATAAAGGCGCAGGAAACGTGCAGAGGACATGTTGAAAAGCTGGAAAAGGAAGTAAGTTCTTTAAGGGCGGAGCTGGAAGAGCGGTCTCAAGAGGTGGAGCTGCTGAGGTCAAGCTTGACGACACAGGAAATGGAAGAAGAAACGCGACTTCACAGCATGGAGCGGGAGCTGCAGGAGATTCAGTAAGTAGAACATTGACTCCGTATCCAGAATTCACATTTGGTCATGAGAACTGAGCCTGGAAAGTGATGCTCCTGCTCTGGGGACTGAGCTGGACCATCTGCAGGGGCAGGAGTCTCTCTGGACCGACCTCCGTTCATTTGTCTGTTTTTTACCCTTTCAGTCGGCGGTCTCTTGACGCTGTGCAGTCTGAGCGCTCTGATCTACTCCACGATTTAGTGCTGCTGCGGGAAGAGCTGCTGCGCTCTCGTCTTGAAGCCAGTTTGTCTCAAGATGAAAGGAGCGGCTTGCAGGGCGCTCTCCTCAAGGTAACCTCCTTGTGGACTCTCTAATATATAAAAGCATTCCAATAGCTGTCAGTCTGCTGTGTTTTAAATGCTATACGGTTTTTGCTTTCACAGGCAGAAAGGCAGATAGCTGGGCAGATGGTGGAGCAGAGCCGACACAGGGCCGAGGTGGACGACCTCCAAGACGCAGTCGCGAAGATGGGAGACTTGAATCGAGCCTTGTCTTTAGATAAAGTGGAACTGAACAGTCTCTTGCTGCAGGTGATCTAAATGCATATAATAAGTATTGCTTTGCATGTGTCCTGCGTACCGTGGTGCATATTCTGTGGCATCACGAGCTGCTGTAGAAATACATGTGTTCATCTGGTGAGGTGCGTCCAGTGGATACTGATCTGCCCTGGATATGTGATGGATGCACAGTTCTTGTAAGGAGCCGTACATGTGTGCGATCACTACATGACCAGGACCAGTGTTTATCCACTGCAGTCAGCAAACAGAGATCTTGAAAACGGTTTAAGTTTTATTCTGCAAACCATAATTCCCCTTTGAAATCAATGGAAACCCTATTAAAATTAGAGCTTTATAATAGTTCAATAACAGGTTAAATCAGAGTGTTCAGCACAGTGTGGCGTCCTCCTTTAAAGGGATATTCCCATCTCAGACCATGGGGGCCTATCGCTAGGATAGGGCCTCCATTGTCTGATAGGTGTGGAACCTGCACCTATCTCGTAAACGAAGATGGCAAAGTGGTGACCCGGCAGTGCGGGTCCGGCCACCACCAAGCGTTCCTTCTGGCCTGCTGAAAATAGCCGAGCGGCGCGTTCGGCTGTTTCCGGAATCTCCATAGAGATGAATGGGAGCGCACCACGCTTGCCACTGCTTCCATCCACTTCTATAGGGCCGACGGAAATTTTTGGCGACTCCATAGGGGAGCCACGCATGCACGGTGTGCCCTCCTTTACTTTGCCAGCTGGGTTTTCAAGATAGGGGCAGGTCCCGCACCTATCAGGCAATGGGGGCATATGCTAGAGATATGCCCCTATTGTCTATGATGGGAATACCCCTTTAATAACCCAGTTAAAGGGTTTGTGTCACAAACAAGATTCTACCTTTTTCAAACCAGCTCCTGGATCGGAATGCTTTTATAATTACCTGCAGTTACAAATTGAATACAGACACTGAGCTATTCAAGAAAATGTATCTGTATAGCTCCACCTGCTGTTCGTTCTTTATTTTTCCGTCCATCTCACTTTTGTGGTCGCACACGCTCAGTTTAAAATTTCAGCTGCCACCAGGCATATCTTCTGTTAGAAGCTGTGTCGGTTACAGGAAAAGAGCTACAGCAGAAAGGACACCAGGTTGTGAGGGTGCCTTCACAGGCGGCAGATTTCGTGGCAAGAAATTCTGCAGCTGAAAATCCGTTTCATTCTCCTTAATGGGGCTTTCAGAAATCCATGTGCTTGCTGCCCCATTCAAATGAATGGAACTGATTTTCATCTGATTAAATCTGCTGCATGTAAAGGCACTCTGATAGAGAGAGCTGCAGCAAAAAGGACACCCCCAGAGCTGTTATAGGGAGAGAGCCGCAGCAGAAAGGACATGCCCCTACTTAGCTGTGATAGGGAGAGAGCTGCAGCAAAAAGGATGCGGCTCCTGAGCTGTGATAGGGAGTATGCTGCCATAGAAATTGCATGCCCCCTGAGCTCTAATAAGGAGAGTTTCAGCAGAAAGGACACCCCTCCCTGAAGAGAACTTGCAGAGGAATGAACGTGGACCCATGTGAGATACAGGACTGGTTTTAACTTTGTTGTACTGTATGATGTCTGATTTTTCTGGTTTTTACATCAATCACAGCATAACCCATTTAAATGAAAGAGAATTGATAGTACGGCGTTCATTCACATTGCCCTGACGTCACCTTTGTAGCCACCTACATGTAAAGAATATAGACCTGGTTACCGTTGACCCCACACACTGACAGGTGAACAGACGACTGTCTTAATGTTCGTTCAGCCACTTTTGGGGAAGATTTTGACTTCATTTTGGTCCTGCAGAGGGAAAAAGAGCTGAAGTCTATCGGAGAACTTCTGCAAGAGTCACAGAGGGAGATTGGGAACGCCCAGCAGCGTTTACAGCAATGTGAGGAGGAACGTTCCCAGCATATGGTGGAGCTCGGCAAGGGACAGCGCCTCCTGCAGGACTGCGAAGTAGCAAGAGAAAGCCTGGAAACAGAGCTGTCGTACATCCGGCTGGAGAGAGACAGACTGCAGGCTGAGCTGAAACAGGTGAATGGAAGCATCACTACTTAGGTCTTCCAACAAACTAGACCCAAAGTTATCAGTACAGTAAATGTTCCTGACCTCCATCACTATACAGTGTGCGGCGCTCTGCTTGGCATGCCACGAGGAAGCCGCAGCGCTCACAGCAGCACCGCGTCCTCTTCAAACAGCTGATTGGGGAGGGTGCCGGATGTCAGACCCCCCACCGATCAGAGCATAGGCCATCAGTGTTGTACTTAAGGATACAACTATGTTAGTGGTTGATTCATGACTTTCAGTATTTCAATAATTGTGTCTCCTCTTCCTGTCCCTAATATTGTCCCATATTTTATGTTTTAACCTGTTCACCTGATAGGAAAGCGAGAGCCTGCGCAAGGATCAGGACCAGTTATCTCAGGACGCAGAAGCTTTGAGTCGTGAAAAGTCCACGCTCACCGTACAACTCGGAGTGAGCGAGAGGGAGTGTCTGGAACTAAGAGAAAAGCTAGGAGACCTCCAGTAAGACGTGGACACATGGTGCAGTGACGAATTCCTCTCCTGATGATTTATAGGTTTCATTGCATTTTATGTTTTATTTTATTTCTTAGGATCATGAAACAGTGTCTGGAGAAATCAGTGTTTGCATCTCAGGAAAGATCATCTCAGCTGGAGATTAGATGCGGCCAACTGGACCTGGAAGTTCAGACAATCGCTCAGTCCAAGAAAACCGTCCAAGGTAAGAGTCATCGTACTAAATGCTATGACCTAAGGGGTGATAGGAGACAGCGACTTACGGCTTTGTTTCTGAATTTATTACAGATGAGCTTTCTCTCTTGTACGCCGAGCAGGACGCCTTACAGAAGCGATGTCTTGCTCTTTCTCAGAGGCTTTCTGACTTGGAAGAAGAGAAAGAGGCAGCAATAGTACGGAGAGAGGAACTGGAGCTAAGCTTGGTAAATGCTAGTTAAGTGAGCTGTCCCACTATAACCGCTTACCTACCCATAGAATAGGTGATAATTACCTGATCAGGGCAGGGTTGACTGCTGGGACCCCCACTGGTCACAAGAATTGGGGTCCTTGAGTCTCCCGGGTGAATGGAGCAGCCTTTACACACGTGCACTGCTCTTCTATTCATCTCTTATAGACTGCCGGAGACAGCCGAGACTTGTACTGCAGTCTCCATAGATGAATGGAGGAGCACCGTTATTCAATTCACTTGGGGGACTCAGGGACCCCTGTTCTCGTTATCAGTGGGTGCGTTAGATCCCCCTGATTAGATACTTATCACCTATCCTGACTGACAGCAAAATAATGGTGACTACCCCATACTTTTTAGCCTAGTATGGGGCAGTGGGGAAACAAGTGCAGCTTGGAATTTGCAGTCTGCCTTTGAGCATTGTGTATTAACCGCCATATATGAAAGCTGCAAAGGAATCTACGACCTGAGCCCGCTCCATATGCAGTGGGTGCTGGTGGTGTTACAAATGTGACATCCGCCTGCAACGGGCAGAATCAGAGATTCCCTCTCTCATTGTAATGACCCTTTAGTTGCTGCAGTCAATAATGACTGCGGCATCTAAATAGTTATGGACAGAGGGAGAAGATTCTTCTCTCTCCCACTCAACCCCGAGGCTTTGGCATGGCAGTCAGGGGCTCATCTGAGTGTGGCAGGGAGCAATAGTTATGGCTGAACTTGCACTTTGATGACTAGTATCTGTGAATTTTAGCCACAACCTGCCTAGGATTACGTGTGATTCCAAAGATTATACCAAATAAAGACACGATTAAAAGGTTTTCTGAGATTTTAATACTGATACCTTTGTATAGGTCATCAGTATCTGATCGCAGGGGTCTGACACCCGGGATCCCTGCTGATCAGCTGTTTGAGAAGGCAGCGGCGCTCCTGTGATGGCTGCAGACTTCTCCCTGCTCACTGTGTACGGTGCTGTACATTGTATAGCGGCTGTGCTTGGTGTCAGAGCTCAGCCCCATTCACTTCTATGGGGTTAAGCTGCGCCTAGGCCACATGACGAACAGCTGTCCCTCCTTACCTGTGCACACACACACCTCCTCTGAAATCCAACATGCCCATCCCTTCTTTCCCCACCATCTGCCCTAAGGTCTGAGTTAGGAAACCCCCAAACACACTAGATCAGTGGTGACGAAACCTATGGGACGGATGCCAGAGGCGACACTCAGAGCCCTCTCTGTCGGCACCCGCACCCTGGAAAAAGTCTATGGTGTACCAATATGCCTTGGACTTTTCCTGCCATTCATCAGCACAGGCAGCGCACTGACTGTAGGCAGGCTATTATAGCTAAATGATATAGTACAGGGAAGATAGACTATATTGGTATTCAGGTTAAATTGCTGTGTTGGCACTTTGCAATATATAGATGGGTATTGAGTTGGAGTTTGGACGCTCGTTCTCTAAAACGTTCACCATCACTGCACTAGATGGTTGGATGGTTCCATCAAAATCTGTGGGGTCGGACGATGATCATCTAATGTGTATACCCACCTTATTAAAAGTGTCTTAAAAGCTATGGGTGTCAATAACAGCTTGGAGAAAGAGTATTTAATAATACTGATCTCTGATTCCTTTCAGGGAGAATTAAACACCTTGAGAGACCGTCTGGAGCAAGAGAAGAGTCTGAGACAGGTTACTGAAGAGCGTGTCGATAAATTGCAGAGAGAGAAGCAGAATGAGCTGGATAAAGCAACCATCGTACAGAAGCAATTGGAAGAGGAAATTTCCAAACTCGGGGACAACCTGAAAATATGTCAGTCAGACAAAGAGACAGCTTTGGAGAACTTAGAGCGACAAGTGCTAATGAAAAGTGAACAGGACCGTGAAATTGAGATTATCAAAGAGACCTTGAAAGAATGTCGGGAAGAAAAAAAGAGAGCCCTGGCTGCACTGACAAACCAAGCGGATAGTTTAGAAGAGATTGAGAGGCAGATTACAGAACTAAGAGGGAATATTCAGGAGTGCAACGGGGAGAAGGAGACTGCTTTAACTTCAGCCGCTGTGCTCCAATTGACCATACAAGAAAAAGAACGTGAACTCAAGACTTGTAAGGAGAGCATAATGCAACTCCAACAAGAGAAAGAGATGGTGGTCAATAAATTACAGCAACAGATCCAGAGCTTTAAGGAGACTGAGCTGCGAATGACAAAGCGTATCGAAGAGTGTGAAGTTCAGAAAGAGCTTGCAGTAAAAGCAGAATACCACAGTTCCCTGATAGTAGCAGAAAGGGATCGAGAAATTGATACCTTGATTGCCAAGATGAGCGTGGTTCAAGGAGAGAAGGAGACACTCGTTGAGAAGTTCTCTGTTGATGCTATCGAGGCAGAGCAGAAACAGACAGCTCTAAAGGAGCTTCTCAGACAGTGTCAAGAAGAACGAGAAACCAAGGTGAATGCATTGCTGCAAAATGTGGGAGAACTGGATAAAGAATTGGTGACTTTAAGAGAGCGTCTGAAGGATCAGCAGGCAGAGAAAGAGAGCACACTTGAAGAAGTAGGCCATCAAGCTATGTTGTTAAAAGAGAGTGACTCTCTGATTGAATCTTTCCGATCCAGAATGGTAGAGTGCGAGTTTGAGAAAGACCAGCTCTCTGTGAATTACAGAGAGTGCCAGGAAAATATAGCAACTTTAAAAGAGACTATTAAAGAGTACTCGGAAGAAAAAGAGAGAGCCCTGGCTGCACTGACAAACCAAGCGGATAGTTTAGAAGAGATTGAGAGGCAGATTACAGAACTAAGAGAGAATATTCAGGAGTGCAACGGGGAGAAGGAGACTGCTTTAACTTCAGCCGCTCTACTCCAATTGACCATACAAGAAAAAGAACGTGAACTCAAGACTTGTAAAGAGAGCATAATGCAACTCCAACAAGAGAAAGAGACGGTGGTCAATAAATTACAGCAACAGACCCAGAGCTTTAAGGAGACTGAGCTGCGAATGACAAAGCGTATCGAAGAGTGTGAAGTTCAGAAAGAGCTTGCAGTAAAAGCAGAATACCACAGTCTCCTGATAGTAGCAGAAAGGGATCGAGAAATTGATACCTTGATTGCCAAGATGAGCCTGGTTCAAGGAGAGAAGGAGACACTCGTTGAGCAGTTCTCTGTTGATGCTACCGAGGCAGAGCAGAAACAGACAGCTCTAAAGGAGCTTCTCAGACAGTGTCAAGAAGAACGAGAAACCAAGGTGAATGCATTGCTGCAAAACGTGGGAGAACGGGATAAAGAATTGGTGACTTTAAGAGAGCGTCTGAAGGATCAGCAGGCAGAGAAAGAGAGCACACTTGAAGAAGTAGGCCATCAAGCTAGGTTGTTAAAAGAGAGTGACTCTCTGATTGAATCTTTACGATCCAGAATGGTAGAGTGCGAGTTCGAGAAAGATCAGCTCGCTGTGAATTACAGAGAGTGCAAGGAAAATTTTGCAACTTTAAAAGAGACTATTAAAGAGTACATGGAAGAAAAAGAGACGTTGTCTGCTTTGTTGCAGTCTCAAACTGAGGGAATTAAAGACCGAGAAAATGAGATAAAATTGTTGAAGGAGACTATGTTTAATGTTCAAAAAGATAAAGAAATGATCTGTAGTGATCACACCAAAACTTTGAAAGAGAAAGACAAAGCTCATGTGGTGCTGCAACAGACTCTACGAGACAGCCAGCAAGAAAAGGAGCATCAACGACTAGCTATAGAACAGCAGAAATGTGAGATTATGAGCCTGGAAGAGAAGTTACGGAGGTGCCAACATGATAAATCTGTGGTAGAAGCTAGAATGGAAGATTTGGCATTGCAGAAAGACTCCATAGAGAAGGAAGCAAATATGGAGGAAAAACTTTTGAGGGAAAAAGTGTCTGAGTATTCTCAGGCCTTAAAGGAAAAAGAACTAGCGGTTGAAGTTTTAGAAAGGAAGTATGAGAGAGAGCGTGAATCGCTAAATAGGAGGCTAGAGACGCTGTCACTCTCTTTAAAAGAGAATGAAAGAGAATTACAGGAGTTGGGAAGACTTGAGATCAAAAATAGAGATTTGGAGAGGAAACTGTCAGAGGTCCTAAATGAAAGACAGCTGGTTGAGGAACAGAGGGAAAGGGACAACAAGGCCTTTTAAAGAAAGGTTACAAGATTTATCCCGGACTTTGCTAGAGAAAGAGTCTGAGGCTGATAGAGAAAGAATGCAGTTAAACAGGGTTAACAGTGACTTGGATGTTAGAGTCGAAGAGCTGTTACATATCCTTAAGGAGAAAGACATTCAAGAACAAAAGAATATAGTGAAAATACAAGATCTGAAACTGGAACTAGAACAAGTACAATATGTTCTGGTAGAGAAGCAAAAAGAGGCAGAAGATGCCAGAATCCAGAGTGATAGAGAGAGACTGACTCTAAAACAGCAGATTGCAGAACTGTCTCGAGCACTCGCAGACAGAGAGGTCCATGATGAGGAGAGAGAAGAGCACTTGAATGCTTTGAATATTAGATTAGACCAAATGAGTCAGGACTTAATGGGTAAAACTGTTGAATTTGCACAAGGGGAAGAAGAAAGAAAGGAACTGCAGAAATGGGTAACAGAACTTTCCCAGGCTCTTATTGGAGAGATGTTTTTAGATCAAGAAGATGATCGAGCTTTAACTGATAGACTAAAATTGCTTGGAAAGGCTTTGAAAGATAGAGAGCGACAGTGCGAACAAGCAAAAATTGAGAAAGACAGTCTGAAGGAAAGAGTAGCAAAACTTTCTCAAATTCTTATAGAAAAGGAACACGAGTTAGAAGAGGCAGAAGATAAGATGAGATCGTTGGGACAGGAAATAAGTGAACTGGGGCAAGTTCTTGTAAAAAAAGAAGACGAGGTAAGGAATGAAGAGCTAAATAGTAAGGAAGAGAAGTCGTTACTGAGACAGAGTGTATCTCGGCTGTCTCACAGTCTTACAGAGAAAAAGATAGAGATAGAGGAGAAGGAAGTTGAAATTACATTTCTAAAAGATAAGATCAAAGAAATCAGACAAGTCATGGTGGAAAAAGATCAAGAAATACGAGAGAAAGATAGCTTTATCGAGCTAGAAAAAAGGTCTCAGAGCAAGAGACTATCAGAAATGTCTCAGGTTTTATTAGAAAAGAAAATTGAAGCAGATAACAAAGACCTAAAAATTATATCTCTGGAAGACAAGATGGCGGAGCTTCGACAGGTTTTAATAAGTAAGGAGTATGAGCTCAAAGAGGAGATAACCCGAAACGAACATGAAAATAAAGCCCTTAGACAAAAAGTTGAAGAACTTTCACAGACTTTACTGGAAAGAAGTCATCATGCAGATTTTGCAAGCATGGAAATAAAACTATTGAAAAATAAGAAGGAAGAACTTGAAGGACAGTTGGTAGAGAATAAAAGAGAAATGGAAGAAAGAGAGAAGACGGGGTCTAGAAGATAAGGTGTCTCAAAGACAGAAAGTAACAGCGCTTACTGAGTCTGTAATAGAGAAGAACAGAGAAGTGGATGATAAAGAGATGCAGGTAAAGCTTCTGAAAAAGAAGACTGAAGAATTGAGACAACGCCTGCATGAAAAAGAGCAGGAAAATAAGGAAGAAGAACGGCGACACGAGGAAGAGTTGAAAAGTCTGAGGAAAAGAGTGACTGAACTATCTTCATCTATAGCACAAAAGGAGAGCGAAGCAGGTGAGGTAAAGACTATGAAAGAAACAATAAGAGAACTCAAGCAAATGCTTGCAGATAAGGAACAAGACAGGAATCTGAAAAAAGAGAGTGCGATGAAGAGAGGAAGACTCTACAGCAGAAGTTAAGGGATGTTTCCCAGGCTTTAGTCAAGAAAGAGCAAAAATATGATGTAGTTAAACTGGAGGTGGAAACTCTGAAAAAGAAAATAGAAGAGCTAAGCCTCCTCATACTAGAGAAAGAAGGTAAGATTCAAGAGGAAAACAGAATAGGTGAAGAAGAGAAGACATCCTTGAAGCAAAGAGTGAAAGAACTCTCCAAAGCTTTGGGTGAGAAGGAGCAAGAGGCTGCTGAGACAAAATTAGAAAGTAAATATCTAAGAGACAGGCTAGAAGAAGGTAGTCAGGTCTTGGTAACAAGGGAGGAAGAGGTCAAGGAGGAAAAGAAACGCAACGAGGAAGAGAAGAACGTTATGAGAGAAAGAATAACAGCCATGTCCCAGTCTTTAGTAGAGAAGAGCCATGAAGCAGATAGGACCAAGATGGAGATGAACTCTCTTAGAGAGAAGCTAGAAGAGCTCACGAGGAGGAATGAAGCAATGATCCATGATGCAAATATTGAAGAGCAAAATACTATTTTAAGCCAGAATGTGGAAGGACTTTCTCAGAATTTAAAAGCAAAAGTAAGAGAAGTTAATGTTCTCCAAACTGATCTGACATCTCTGAGAGATAAGGTAGGAGAACTAAAGCAATCTCTGACTCTTAAAGAACAAGAAATTCAAGAGAAGGAAATATGCTATGAAACAGAGAAGAGAACTTTAAAAGAAAAGGTGACCAATCTTGCTAAAGCTTTAGGAAGTAAAGAAACAGAAGTAGAAGAAATGGTAGGAAATATTGAATACTTGAAAGAAAAGAATGAGAAGGTAATAAATGAGAAAAAATTACACGAAGAAAAGACGACTCTGCAGAATCAAATAATCAGACTTTCGCAAACTCTGTCGGAGAAGCAGGAGAAAACAGAAGGAATGGAAAGGGAGATGAGGCTACTGAGGGAACAGATTGAGCAGCTAAGACAGGATTCAGTAGATAAAGGGCAAGAGAGCAAGATGCACGAAGAAGAGAAAAATGTCCTAAGGCAGAAAGTGTTAAAACTTCTTCACACTGCAGAAGAAAAAGAGAAGAAAATAGACACAATGGTTATTGAGAAGAATGCTCTTAAAGCAAAGATCGGAGAACTAAGACGAGCCATGGTGATTCAAGATCAAGACAGAAGAAAGAAAACCAGAGATGAAGAAAATGATGAGACATATTTCAGTCGAGAGACTGAATACCAAGGTTTAGAGAAAACTGAGACTAATTTTTTGGATTTGGATGTTCAAGAAGATGGAAAGAAACCTTTATCTGACAAGACATTTGCCGGAGAAAGGAGAAAACTGGAGGAACATTTACAAGACTTGCAAACATTTACACATGTCAAATCGGAGACAGCATCGGCAAAGTCCACAGAAGGCTTAAATTTGATTGGTAAGAGAAAGTTGCTAGAAAACCAACATGAGGACCCTGTGTTTCTAGAGATCAGCTATCCACACGAGGAGACCAATATACAAGAGCTGATAACAGAAATTAAAGCACTGTATCATGAGAGAGATGAAGCCCAGAAGAGGGAAGTGGATCTTAAAATGAAGTTGATGAAAGCAGAAACGGCACTAAGACGTATGGAGGCTGAAGAGATCACGCTGAGGCAGAAGTTTCTGGTATTGAAAAAGAGACTTAGAAAAGTAAGATGGTTTGCACATCATGTGCAAAGTTGCCTATCAATATCACGTAGGTTTTTCTCACGCTTGCACCAGTTATTTTACACCAGGTTTCCATTGCATTTTGTAAAACTAGTGTTGGCTGTAGTTTGCTGATAGAACCTCATGGACCCAGTCATTAGGGTCTAATAAAACTAAGAACAACTTAAGGCCTCTTTCACACGGGCGTTGCGGGTGACGTGCGGGAAAAGATGCGGGTGCGTTGAGAGAAAATTAGTGATTTTTTTTCCCCTGCGAGTGCAAAGCGTTTTAATGCGTTTTGCACGCGCGTGAGAAAAATCGACATATTTGGTACCCAGACCCAAACCCGTTTGGGTTAGGTGTTGTGTAAATTGTATTATTTTCCCTTATAACATGGTTATAAGGGAAAATAATAGCATTCTGAATACAGAATGCTAAGTAAATTAGGGATGGAGGGGATAAAAAAAAATATAATAATTAAACTCACCTCATCCACTTGTTCGCGCTGCCCGGCTTGTCTTCATTCTTCTTCTTTGAGGACCTGGGAGGAAAAGGACTTTTGGTGACGTCACTGCGCTCATCACATGGTCAATTACCATGGTGATTGGCCATGTGATGGCTCCACACTCATCACATGGTCCATCACCATGGTGATGGACCATGTCATGAGCGCAGTGACATCACCAAAGGTCTTTTTCCTCCCAGGTCATCAAAGAAGAAGAATGAAGACAAGCCGGGCAGCGCGAACAAGTGGATGAGGTGAGTTTAATTATTATTATTTATTTTTTCAACCCCTCCATCCCTAGTTTACTTAGCATTCTGTATTAAGAATGCTATTATTTTCCCCTATAACCATGTTATAAGGGAAAATAATAATGATCGGGCTCCCCATCCCGATCGTCACCTAGCAACCATGCGTGAAAATCGCACCGCATCCGCACTTGCTTACGATTTTCACACAGCCCCATTCACTTCTATGGGGCCTGCGTTGCGTGATAAATGCACAATATAGAGCATGCTGCGATTTTCACGCAACGCACAAGTGATGCGTGAAAATCACCGCTCATGTGCACAGCCCCATATAAATGAATGGGTCCGGATTCATTGCACCCGCGCGGAAAACTCGCCCGTGTGAAAGAGGCCTAATGGATTACGATGGATCATTCAGAGTTCAGACTGATCATAACAGATCTGTCATGGATGTTGTAGAAACAGAATCAATGACGGCATTTGTGTTTGCAAGCCACAAATAGATAGTTGACATTTGCAGAAGCATCTGATGGCATCACCGAGTCCTGATTAGAAAAGGTTCTGCCCAAATCCTGAGTCGGCTTCCCTGTTTTTTTGCAGATTAAATTTTTTCACTCATTAGAAACACTTCACCAATACACAACTCCCACTGTGACCAGCAGAGGACCTTATATCAGTTTAGCCCTAGTCTAATTATGGTCTTACCTTATAGGGCGGCCCCACTGATGCCATGTCACTTTTTTTATTTATTTTTATTCCAAAGACCCCTCTACCACCACCAAGAAGGGGAACAGAGCGTATACATTTTCTGAACCTGGAGGTGGATAACGTTCTCTCTCGGAGCATACAATGGGGAGAGGCAGAAGGATGATTGCTACACCTCCATTGCTAGGATGGGAGAGACAACCAGGAACACAGGTTTAGCTGGCTGCATCAATGTCGATTAGCATTCGTTTTCTCCGCAGCTGACTGGTATCTGGCTATACCTATACAACTAATACATAATGCTACACACAAACTATTGGACATTTGTGAACATATAGGAAAGTTATGTAAAGATCACACAACACAAATAAGCTAGTGAAATAAATTACACCTGCTGTGGGCATCCTAGTCGAAGACTTCTTGAGATCCAGAATGCCACGAGGGACTGATAGGCAACTTCTTTTCAGTAACCAGATTTTTTTTTTTTTTTGATAATTAATCTGTATTTAAGTTTAGTTGGATTTGAATTGTCCTCTTTCACCTCATCCCTCATTACTAAACAGTTATTAGGGCGGCACCAGGTGAAAACAAGGGGCGAATATCAAGATATCTCTACAGAACAAGTTAGACATACTGTAATAAGGTTATGTCTGATCATTAAAAACATTGGGGTAGATTTACTAATCCTGCCAAAGATTTATACAATGGAGGCCACATTAATCGGCCCACCCAGCAGGGAGTTATCGGACCGTTCGTTCCTGATAATTGCCTGCTCGTCACAGGCGGTGAGAGCAGTATTTAGGTGCGGCAATCCTCTCCTGAATAGTGGCGAATGATTGCTGAGGCAATCACTCATCCCGATAGAGAATAATTGTTTCAGGGTTTACGCAGATGATCTATTGCCAATTAGTTTGGTACCTGCCGATGAACAAGCGGAGACCCAGTCTGTTCTGGGCCATGAACGGTGTATCCTTTCAAGGTCTTCAGAAAAGAGGGTGCCTTGTCTCAGTTGCATCACAGTGAAGCCCAGCCTACTTGACCAAAGGACTGTGACCCATTTAATCGTGTTTTGGTCTCCACTGGCCGTTACGATGTATGGGTGAAACATCAGAAGTCTGTTAAATCCTGTAAACAATTATCTGACAATTATTCGACCACTTCTCAGCAGCCGGTTATCAGTATTTATTTATTTATTTTTTAACACATCTGTTGTGAGATTGGTCAGAATACAGGTTTGTGGACTCCTCCAGTCATCTGGCCTGGTCTGCTACACTCAGCTGTATATGAAGCTACGTGAAACCTATACAGAACTTGAAATGTTTCCCTCGTTGTTGGGTTTGATGAGATCAATAGTCTGGATATAACATGCTTTCATTGCTCTCCTAAACAGGATTCTTCTACATCTGTAGATGTTTTAAGTGGAAAGAATGACGACTCTCTGCAAAGGAGGCTGCAGGTCCTGCAGGAGGCTGTTGCGAGGTTGGAAAACGACAAATCTTTATTGGAAAACCAAACCCTACGTTTGAGCGAGACACTACGAGAAGTAAGAGCCGCTAGGAGCAAGAGTCATGGGTGATGAACGAAGCCAAATGTTTGTTTGCCTCACATTCAATTTTGCGTTTTTACGCAGGTGGAGTTTGAGCGGAGGAACCTCCGGAGGGAGCTGCGTAAGCTCAATGCTTCAACAGTGCAGCAGTCAAAGGACATAACACAAGAGGTCAGTAGTCACAGGGTAATACATCAAATGTAATCACAGTCTGGCACTGCTGCAAAAGATGGATGACTTTCTATGATGGTGCCATTACTGTTTTTGCAGTGTTGCTCAGTTCCTTCAGTTTTGACATGTTGCTACATTGTTTTATTTCCCTCCCCGGATACCTATAGGATTCTGTTGATTCTTCTACATCTTGGCCAGGCGTGGCAGAGCTACAACAACAGGTGTGTGATGCTATAAAGTATATAGGGCTCTAAGGTGCAGTATGAAATCACAGGGAGTAGAAGTACTGTATATGTACAATGAAGGTGAAGTCAAAGGCACGAACAGGTTTACTTGGCCAATGGAGTATGTAGACTATTAGGGTGTAATGGGGCAGAGTCGGTGAGGTGCAGTTGTCTGGAGAGCTAACAATTACAGCGATTTTGTATCTCCTCGCACAGATCTCCTTTTTAAAGTCACAGCTGGAGAAAGAACGCGGACATCGTTCCTGGTATATACACAGATGTGCCCGCACCACTGACGATCTTATGAGCCTGAGACACAATCTGACTCGTTCACTGGCGGCAGTGACCTCTGATACTAGACCTCAGGTACTGGAGAGGGAAACTATCCGACTGGATGACACATTAAACCGCAGCCTTGGCCTTCCGACAACCTGAATGTGCATATTAACATGAAGTCCCGCGAGGCACGCAGGTCTCTTGCTCTTGGAGAAACTGGTTGGGTCAGTGAGAGAGCACAGTGGGCTAATCCGTCCTGGGAAAGGGGTTCTCCCCCTTTACCTGCCTTACAGAAGTCCAGTTGCATTACTCCAGAAGTGTATTGGTCCCAGCGACTGATCAGTGACCCATTTATTTGGCTCATTAGCCTCTGTGCGGGAGTTCAAAGATTCAGCATGGTTGAAAATGATGTCTGTTACAGGATTCAGTGATGATGTGTGATTGGGGTGTGTTGTTGGTTGGTGCTACATGTAGGAGATTTGAATTTATTATCGGGGAGCAGCGGATGCAAAAATCCATTCCATTGATGTCAATGTCCCATGGTGACCACGCTTGGTTGTGATGTGAAGTTTACAGACTCTTAGGTACTGCAATGGGGTCTTAACTCAGCCCTTTGAGTAATCTATTTGTCATTGAAAAAAGGTAATGTTTGGAACTTCTATATGATATGCCCAAGTATCAGTTGGAGACGTAATTATTTGGCAAGATTTTTAGACATCAGAAAGTGTCTTACCATAAGTTTGCAGTGTCACACATGGGTCTGTATCTGATAAGATGCACTAGATCAACTTTGTAGACTCTGATCATTGCACAAAGTAGTGTTTTATAAAGTCAGGTTGTGATGTTCAGTATGGTGTTCTGATCTTACAGGAATCGGTTATAATACGTGTATGTGATACAGGTACCGCAATGGGGTCCGACCCTAACCCTTTCTTGAAATGCTCTGCTGCTGGTCATCAGAAGCACTCGCTGTTTTACTGTATGTAGCTTACGTTAAAAGCCAAGCTTATAGCATCACATTATTGTGCTGGTGATAAACCCTGAGGTTGTCATCTCTGATGTGTGTACGATTCCAAGTATCGGGTAGCTGTGTCGTCTCAGTTTAAGCTTCTGGTTGCCTGGTGTAGACAATCTTGACAATTTCTGTCTGTTTTTGTGGGCAGAGGGGTTCCCACAGTAGCCAAGTTGCTTTAAACCTATACCTGTATACTAGGGAATTGCACATAGCAGTTTATTTTTAATGACTACCTATATAAATCCAGGAGGAGGTGTATGTAGCATATCAATCTGTGTACAACTGCAAGACAGACATGTGACCCCCTCAGTGATCGCAGTGACAATCAGTTCATGAAACAGGGCGTTGGGGTTGGACACGTACTACAGAGAGAGATTGCGGGGACCACATGTGTGATTGTTACAGAGACTCATGGAATTGTATGAAATTGCTGTGAACCATTTAAAGGGTAGGTCCATCCAGTCTGTAAATTCACACTAAACAATCTTAGTGGAAATATGGGGTGGGATATAGGAATGCAATAAAATGACAACCATTCTGATCAACATTTTCTGGTTCTTAGAACTTAATAGTTGTCGCTCTCTTGCCAACAAAGGCTGCAACCAATGGGGTGCAGAGATGGTTTTCAGAAAGCACAGTGGTCCTATTTTTGTTTTTAGCATCTATTACTCTTATTAAAGTGGTTGTCAAGATACCCCCCTCCCCCTTCGAGCTCCTGGCACTTCCACCATTGGGGGTGCAGGTTTATAGAAGACGGACTTGCAGCAACATCTTTGGAAACAACTTCATTCTACGAAGGGTTTGTCCATTTGTGGATCCTTTCTGATGGGTTTCTGGGTTACGATGAGCCTGTTTTCCAGGATGTTGGATGAATTTTATTTTATACAATTATTTATATATTTATATATTTTAATAAAAATCAGTTTTATGTACAGAAGTTGATATTGTATCTGACGCGGTGACTGACTCCTGCCAGAGAGAGGCTGTGATATTATATTATAATCAGCAGTCTCTACTCATTTATGTATCTCTGTGCATATTTTTGTATTAATATGTATTTTGTATGAAGAAATATATATATACCTTTTTATACCCATTTGTGTGCATTCTTTGTGCCTGGAGTGCAGCCGCCTCCAGCAGAGCCATCGCAATAACACCAAGCAAAGCCACGTTCTGCTGATATGTTTAATAAGCGTCCATCGAGCCTCATTCTGAACAGAAAGAATAATTGGGAGTCACAAACATGGCTTCCGACAGGGAGAATGGCGGTTGTGTTTAATGATCCCAGGGCAGCTTGTCGGCTACAGTTTTCTTCCTCTTTCACCCAACATCGAAGACTGATGTGAAGGATGCTACGATTCTATGATAGAGGAAACATTCCCCGGTGGATTCCCATTGCCTTGGGCTGTATGGATAGATTGGATCGGGCATGATCGTCGTTTGATGCCTTGAGTTTGGGAATGGACGAAAATGTCCCTGCTAAGGGTTTGATGGTGACCATAATGCTGGATAGTTGGGGCAGTGCATCCGTAGACATGTAAACAACCACAGTCATAGCAAAACCGATGACATCGTGAAGACGATCAATCCTGGACCGTCCTAATCACAGACCAGCGATCGACAGGTCATCTACACACTTCATCAGCAGTCACTGTGTCCACAAGGCTGTCTCCAGGAAACCAGCGGCTCTCCAACAACAAGGACAAGTCTGTCAGTCGTCTTTAGTCAAGCTGCTAAAAATTACATTTAGCGGTGCCTTGGTTATAACGTTTACAGCTTCATGTGAAAAGCTGCCGCGATCTAACTTGCTGAATCTCTAGATGTATCCTACTCCTGTATTGGGAAACAGACGGACCTGCCCTGGGGAGCTATAACTGCCGCCATATTGTAAATAAAATTAAGAACCCTTTGGGACAAACTTATTGAAATTGAATTTTAAAGAGAACGTGGGGGACACTTTACACACCGTTCCAGTACCGACACCAGCGTGACACTCCACGGCGCTCATTGATCTGAACCATATCCTGTAACACCAGGGCACTGACCGATCTGCCGGGAAGAAGAACACTCACCAACCAGGATGCCCTAAACCTCTTTCCAAGTCAAAGCCGAATACTGATCTGCTACCTTGTATAATGCATCGATTTATACTGAAGAGTACTTATAATACAATGATGTGGTCTGCCTGAAGATGACCCTGTATACACTCCCTTCGAAACTATGCTACTGGCCATTCGGTGGTTAACACCTGGTTAACAGCAAGACATTGATTGACCAGTGCTCTTCAAGTCTTTTAAACAAGTAAAATGACTATTGAGTGGCCAAGGCCCATCAAGATTTAAACCGTCTGATTTTTATAACTAGTAGACTGTGCCCACACATGACCAAGATCGCCATTAACTAGTGGACTGTGCCCACACATGACCAAGATCGCCATTAACTAGTGGACTGTGCCCACACATGACCAAGATCGCCATTAACTAGTGGACTGTGCCCACACATGACCAAGATCGCCATTAACTAGTGGACTGTGCCCACATGACCAAGATCGCCATTGACTAGTGGACTGTGCCCACATGACCAAGATCGCCATTGACTAGTGGACTGTGCCCACATGACCAAGATCGCCATTGACTAGTGGACTGTGCCCACATGACCAAGATTGCCATTGACTAGTGGACTTTGCCCACACATAATCTGGATAACCATTGACTAGTGGACTGTGCCCACATGACCAGGATCGCCATTGACTAGTAGACTGTGCCCACACATAATCTGGATAACCATTGACTAGTGGACTATGCTCATATGACCAGGATCGCCATTGACTAGTGGACTGTGCCCACATGACCAAGATCGCCATTGACTAGTGGACTTTGCCCACACATAATCTGGATAACCATTGACTAGTGGACTGTGCTCACATGACCAGGATCGCCATTGACTAGTGGACTGTGCTCACATGACCAGGATTACCATTGACTAGTGGACTGTGCCCACATGACCAGGATCGCCATTGACTAGTGGACTGTGCCCACACATAATCTGGATAACCATTGACTAGTATATTGTGTCCATATATGATCAGAAAAACCATTGACTACTGGACTGTGTCCACTATGACCAGGATAATCATTGACTAGTGGAGTGTGTCCACTATGACCAGGATAACCATTGATTAGTGGACTGTGCCCACATGTGGCCAGGATAATCATTGACTAGTAGACTGTGCCCATCAACCAGCCATGGATTCTCCGATCCTGAACTACTCATCACTGTGGTGGTCTTTGTCTTCTGAGATTAGCTCCATACTAGACAAGTCTACCGTGACTTGCGTGCCCGGGAACCATCATTGCCAGTCCTGTGACGATCCAAGATGGAACCCAACCCTGGAATTCGCCCCAAAACAAGAAGTGCTGGAGGGAGTTATTATACAGAAAAAAAAAAGCCTTGTTTTTGTGGTGCGCAAACCATGAAGCCACGCATGGCGTTGTAGGGTCCACTCAGTGCCACATACCACTACAGCAATGAACTTCACAACAAAACGGTTAAACCATAAGAGACATCTAACATGAAACTGTAGCAATACAAAGAGGAAGGACAATCGCGCGGCTTTGCGAACAGTTGTTTCCGGGATTTTGGGATAGGGCTCTGTCCAGAGACTGGGGGAAAGTCTGTAGGAAATCTCACCAACGTCTCAAGTCCAAGATGGCTGCAGACTCCTTGGTTAACACTTTGTGCTGTGCAATAGGTGTACGCTTTATAAATAAGTTGGCCTTGGGTGGAGTGGCCACCCAGCCTTCCGCTCCCCAGAGACACACGGAATGCCCTCTCCCACGGTAACACCGGATCACCTTGGCACTGGGAAATACTAGGCGGTCGGAGGAAGTCGCCGTCCTCGCCGTTTCTCTTACTCGTCAGTGTCACAGAGGGAGAGGTTGAAGAGTCTGTGTGTGGGAAGGGTCTTCATGAATTGTCTCCTTATCCAGTGAGGGGCCCATTGGCCCTGATTGTCGGGCGAAGATATACATTTATATATTTATATATATCTATACACGTGGAGGGAGGATTTAACCCTCGCCTTGATTTCTTTTGCATTCCGCCTGGGGTTTTGCAGTGCAGAGTCTTTAAGCGATAGAGTCCCAATCAAAGTCGTCTTGTATTTCTTCGCTGGGCGGATAACGGAGTACCTGGCGAGTTGGCGGATACATAGGGCGTTGAGAATGGCGACCTGTGGGTTGGAAAAGGATCGGTGAACACTTCAGGAAGAAGTTTAGAAAACTACAACCCCCTCCCCATCGTAATGGCGATTCCAGTTTATCCCTGCTTAGTTTATAATTGTTACCAAGCTTCCAGCCGCCATATCACAGAAGCGCGGCGCCACCTAGCCACAGCTCTGGCTAGTGTGTGGGCTGCAATACCAGACACACCTCATGGGTAAGGGTGGCGCTGTTTCTGGAAGAAATCACCCATGTTTTATTATAATCGAGACCCTTTTTCAGCTGTCTATACATTTACTGCCTACTAATAAAGCTGCAGTGTAAAGTATAGGGGAGACCACAGATGTTAGGCGCAGCCAAGAGATGAGAGGTGGATTTCCGACGACCATAGACACCAATAGACAATGCAGGGCTCATGCACATGACGGTATGTATTTTGCGGTCCGCAAAACACGGATCTGCAAAAAAATCCGTGTTGCATCCGTTTTTTTTTTGTGCTGATCCATTGTAACAATGCCTGTCCTTTTCCGCAATATGGACAAGAATAGGACATGTTCTATATTTTTTGCGGAACGGACATACGGACACGGAATGCACACTTTTTCCTTTTTTTTTTTTGTTTGTTTTTTTAAAGCCCAGTTGAAATGAATGGTTACGCATACGGACCTATAAAAAAAACGGAACGGAAACGGAAGCAAAACACGTTTGTGTGCATGAGCCCTAAAGCATTGGGGACCCAACGCTAATGGCTCAGATACCAATGGACGTTTCACCTAAAGTCCTTGACCGTGGCTCCATCCTAATGAAGCAGAGCTGCAGTATAAAGCATTGGGGGCACAGAGCTCAGCTAATGGGCATATTTTATACTACCTCAAACAATGCAGCTGAATCTGTAGTCTGTTCACTGCCATGCCCTAATGGAGCTGCTGTGTAAAGTGTTGGGGGCCCAAAGCTGAAGGCTCAGCCTAATATGAGAAAGGGGGTTGGTTTCAGACTGATAGACAGTGCTGCTAAAACCGAAGTCATTGAACATGGCCCTGTACTAAAGGAGCAGAGCTGCAGAGTAAAGCATTAGGGGCACAAAGCTGCAGGTGTGCATTTCAGTCTACCTTAGTCTCCAGTAGACAATGCAGCTAAGCTGGAGTCTGCAGTCCTATCAGCCAGCATAGCTAAACATCCGTAGTGACCTCCCCCTTGGACATCCCCTTTAATTTCCCTGATACACAGACCCTCATCTGGACGATTGCATTTATTTCCCCGCAGGCCTCACCTTGTTGGCTGTATGTTGGGGGGGCCTGGGTTTGAATGGGAAACCCAGGGGGTGCAATGAAATTGTGACCACAGGATGCCGGAAGCTGCTGGTTCTGCCCGTAGGAGGTAACTGAGGGTAAAAAGAAAGAAAACCCGTCATAAATAATCGCTAGAATACATACACTACCCGTCCAGGGAGATATATGTGTAAATCTGGGGGGGTTCCCAAAAAAAAAGTCATCTTCCATCTTAAAGGGGTTGTACAGAATTAGAAAAATATGGCTGCTTTCTTCCAAAAACAGCGCCACACCTGTCCAGAGGTTGTGTCCGGTATTGCAGCTTCATGAATAGATCAGATCCGTAATACCGTATGTGAAAGCGAGCGGCCATGTTTTATATAATTCTTTTAAAGGGTTCCCGATCATTGTTGTCCTCCAAATCGCCTGCGCAGAGTTAAAGGGGTTCTCCAATCCTACAAAAAAAAAATGTCCCACTGCAACCCCCGCTGTTCCTGCAGTGATGACGTCATGTTCACATGACCGCTGCAGCAAGTCAGATGCATGAAGGGCATGCGACCGCTGAGGCCAGCGACTGGCTGCAGCGTCAGGTCAGCGTTGAGTGCCAAATGACCATGGCGAGCCCAGCCAGGGGCAGCGGAGACATTTTAAGGGTCCATTCACACGTCCGTTTTTTCTTTCCTGATCTGTTCCGTTTTTTGCGGAACAGATCAGGACCAGATCTGGACCCATTCATTTTCAATGGGTCCTGAAAAAAATCGGACAACACAATGTGTGCTGTCCGTTTCCGTTGTTTCGTTCCGCATGTCCGATTAAATATAAAACTTGTCCTATTCTTTTCCGCAAAAATCGGATCTTGGTACAATACAAAGTCAATGGTTCCGCAAAAAACGGATGACATTCGGATGTCATTACGTATGTCATCCGTTTTATGCGGAATCCGTTCCTGGAAATTAAATCCTGCCACAGAAATCACTTATTCACTTTTTTTTTTTTTTTTTCAAAGAAATCCAAACAACTTTGCTTTGTGAAATTTATACATGTTTCCGTTTTTTGCGGATGACATACGGAAACATTTTCAGGAACAAGGGATCCGCAAAAAATGGACCGAAATTCGGGATATAGAAAAATACTGACGTGTGAATGTAGCCTAAAGGTAAGTTTTTCTTGTTTTCTTTTTTCTTCTTATTTTACAATACCCCCTGCGTCCTGCCTAATAAAAAAATAAAATAGAAAAACCCCTTGTAGAGTTACTATTCCCTGCATTCTGCCCGCACAGTGCCACCTGCTGTCTGTCCCTTGTCTAGTTTCTCTGTCCTGCTCACTGAGATGGAAGCACGTGCTCGGTTGTATCCTTCAACTAACACCCTCTGCAACGGAAAGGACACACTCCCTGAGCAAGGACACGCCCCTCTAAGCTGTCAGCTTGAAATAAAAGGTAGTAGAGCAATTTGAGCAATGACGGGGGAGATCTCTGGATCCGTGTGAGGTACAGGGCGGTACTATATGATGTCTGATTTTTTTTTTTTTACAATCATGATGGTATAATCCGGGGGGTGCAGCTGCTGAGATCCCCCCCCCATCATGCCTACCTGCCATGGTATGACCTGGCTTTGCCCCCTGGAGTGCGCAGGCGCTGCTGGTGGTGGGGGGCAGGCACTGAGCCTGGCAGGACGCCGCTTGTCCATGTGAGGAGCCGGGAGGCAGGAGTCCGGTGTGACTGAGCAGGTGACTTAAGGAGTCGCACAAGCTGGCGATGTGGTGCTGATCCAGGCTCCAGTTCTTCAGTTCTGCCTGACGTAGACTCTCCATCAGGTCTGGCCAGAGGAGAGATCAATTAATAAGAGTGCCCCTTTAAATCACACGTCAAATATATTTTATACTCCAGTCACACCCAAAGCTGCATTCAGAGTTCTGCTGCGAGTGTAGTTCTGGATGGGACTAGGGGGCAAGGCGAAATGTATCGCTATGTTGTTTCTAAATGATCAGACAGTTGCCCCCTTGTACTATACATTATGACTACTTCTTACAAACGTTACTTCCTTCGCTCTCCAGTAGGGGGACCCACGAGCATCATTCCCAGATATTACCCCCCCTCTTAATTGCAGGATTACCTGAGAACTGGGACAGATCCACGTTTGACCAGTCCAAATTGCTGACCATTTTGAAGCTTTCCTTTAAGGAGTCTATGTTGGAGCACCAGTCACTGGGAAGTCCTGGGGGGGGAGAAGAAAGTAATTGCAAGCTCTTCTGCCAAGACAATGGATCTAGTAATGGCAGACTTCACAGACAGAACGTACCCATAGACATCCCGGTGGCAGGGGGGCGAGGCATTTGCTGGGAGGGCAGGTAGGGCGGCTGCTGGTGCTGGCTTTGATGGTGAGAAGAGGAGGGCGCGTTCATGGTGGGGACGTTGTGGGGGTGCAGCGAGGAGGACTCCCCCGAATTCTGCTGGTACATGCAGCAGCTTGACGATGGCGGCTGTACGTCAGTGGGGAGAGGTGACAGCCCTGGATGGAGAGATGAAGAATCACTATCTGCCGGCCAAATCCTAACATACTTGGGTTATTTTCAAGATCTCTGCTTGCTTTCAGCGAAGAGGGAACATTTGTTGTTTACAGTCAGACCCAATATGGCTAATCTCCGGACTATATAGCAGGGATGCTCAACCCGCGTCCCTCCAGCTGTTGTAGAACTATAACTCCCATCATGCTTTGCTGTAGGCTGTCTGGGCATGCTGGGAGTTGTAGTTTTGCAACAGCTGGAGGGCCGCAGGTTGGGCATCCCTGCTATATAGAAGGGCCAAGACTAGTAGTGCGCCACCTGCCTCCCTCCTGCTGTTGTAGAACTACAACCCCTAGCATGCCAAGTTACCCAGTGGCTGAGAGTTGTAGTGTCATGACAGCTGGATGCAGTCGTCCCATTGCAGTGCATGTAAACTTGAACACCCCTATTCATTGACGGCGAGCAGAGATGTTGAAAATGACGAGAATTTCAAACAAACTGCGTTACAAAGTTGCAGGATTTTAAAATGTACAATGATTAATTTGCATAATTTATGAAGCGATAGCCGCTGTATGACGGGTTCTGTGTATCCGTTCCGCCCACGTTCCTGCGCCCCCCCCCCCCCTCCATTCTCACCCTGTTTACCCTGCAATGTACGGTATAGGCTGCGGAAGGAACAGCTGAGGTCGGGGATCTCCGAGAAGGAAAACTTGTAGCAGTCGCTGTTGTTGTAGGATGAAGTCCGGGAGTCTGTTGGCATATGAGCAGAGGCAGCCTGCAAGACAGAGAGGGGGGGGCACTTATTACCATGGCAACGGCCAGAGCAACCAAGACATTCATATCCTACTACTGCTATACACAAGGCGGGAAAGACACAGCTAAGAAATCAATTGTCTGTCAGATCAGATAGTAGCCTCAAGTATTTATACTTCTATACATAGCAGCAGTATTATTGTAGTTATATTCTTGTACATAGGAGGCAGTATTATAGTAGGTATATTCTTGTACATAGGAGCAGTATTATAGTAGTTATATTCTTGTACATAGGAGCAGTATTATAGTAGTTATATTCTTGTACATAGGAGCAGTATTATAGTAGTTATATTCTTGTACATAGGAGCAGTATTATTGTAGTTATATTCTTGTACATAGGAGCAGTATTATAGTAGTTATATTCTTGTACATAGGGGCAGTATTATAGTAGTTATATTCTTGTATATAGGAGGCAGTATTATAGTAGTTATATTCTTGTACATAGGAGCAGTATTATAGTAGTTATATTCTTGTACATAGGGGCAGTATTATAGTAGTTATATTCTTGTATATAGGAGGCAGTATTATAGTAGTTATATTCTTGTACATAGGGGCAGTATTATAGTAGTTATATTCTTGTATATAGGAGGCAGTATTATAGTAGTTATATTCTTGTACATAGGAGCAGTATTATAGTAGTTATATTCTTGTACATAGGAGCAGTATTATAGTTGTTATATTCTTAACCAAATTTATTTTTATTCAAAGAGTAAGGCAGATCAATCAATCACAAACCATCGTAGCATCACTGGTAAGGCATAGTCACAAATCAGCCATGGACGTGACCACAAATGCATGTCAGTGCAACACATTGTGTACAAAATGATACATCAAATGTGACAGACAATAAAAATCTAATATAACACAAATAAGAGGAAAAGAGAGGGAAAGAAGGGAAAGGAAGGGGGGGGGGGGGGTAGGGGAGTTTTCCCCAACTCCGTCAGGGGAACTTCCTATATGTCTTCCAGGGCGACCAGATTTTCAGAAAGCGGGAACGCGTGCCAGATTCCCAGTGGGCCAGCTCTTCAAACCTGTAGATCTGATCCACCTTATCCCTCCACATCGAAACAGTGGGAGGTTCAGTATCCTTCCAAAGCAGCGGGATGAGCAGTCTCGCCGCCGTGATGAGCATAGTAGGAAGATCAGATCTACAGGGGGAAAGCGAGTCATTAGGGCACCAAAGCAGGATCAGTTTAGGATCCAGCTTAACCTGCTGAGCACACACCTCATTTATCAGAGCTTCTATACTGGTCCAGAACGCTTTAATCTTTTCACAGTGCCACCAAATGTGTGACAGAGAGCCTACGTCTTTTCTACACCTCCAGCACTCACTTGGGAAATCTGCGTTAAGCCTATGCAAAAACTCCGGGGACTTGTACCATCTCGTAAGCAGCTTATACGAGTTTTCTTGTACCTTAATACAGCGGCTAAAGCCGTGAGAGTGCGTAAGGACAAAAGCCCTTTCCGGGTCTGTAAGGTGGATGGACAATTCCCTTTCCCATGAAGAAAGGAAATGTAGCTCAGGAGGGGAGGCTGAGAGTAACTCCTTATATATGGTAGACAGCGGTTTAGGGATCCTACGGGCATCTGATAGTCTCCTAGACAGCCAAGAGGGGGTACCAGAGGTGGTGGGGGGTGGTAGCTTAATCATCTTAATCTCCTTCTGCAGGGCAAAACTCTGCAGGAAGGAAGCTTTTTTGACTTTAGGGTCATTCAAGACCGTGGACCAATCCAGGGACCCATCCGGGGACCGGATCTCACTTAAAGGGATCTCGGCCAAAAGAGGCCAGATACCTGAGGGCTTCTCAGCTTCCGGATGGACATAAAACTGTAAAGAGGAAAGCGGAGTACCCGGTATGGGAAACTCAAGTGTTCTATCCTTAAACTGCTTGGCCCACTCAACAAACATACCCTTCCATAGGAGTGGCAAATAGGAACTACCCGGAGAACAAGGGGACAGCCCCCAGAGAATCCGCTTCATTCTAGTGGAGAGCAGGGAGCGCTCAAGACACACATATGGAGCACTATAAGTGCTATTGAGGAGGGATAGACCTCTAAATAGTTGAAAGGCCACATAGTAGGAACGTATGTCGGGCAGACCAAAGCCGCCAAACCTACTCTCTCTGGTCAGCACCGAATAAGCAATTCTGGAGGGTTTACTTCCCCACAAAAAGAGGGAGAAAACTCTGCAGATGTCTACAAAAAATGAGTGCGGCAGCCAGATAGGCAACACCTGCAGAAGGTACAAAAATTTAGGAGCTATAAAGGTCTTGAGGTAGTTCCTCTTCCCACACCAAGAAATAAACGGCAGTTTAATAGAGTGCAGCTGCTTCCTAACTGAGGACAATAAGGGGGCATAATTTAGAGCAAATAGTTGTTATATTCTTGTACATAGGAGCAGTATTATAGTAGTTATATTCTTGTACATAGGAGCAGTATTATAGTAGTTATATTCTTGTACATAGGGGCAGTATTATAGTAGTTATATTCTTGTATATAGGGGCAGTATTATAGTAGTTATATTCTTGTACATAGGAGGCAGTATTATAGTAGTTATATTCTTGTACATAGGAGGCAGTATTATAGTAGTTATATTCTTGTACATAGGAGCAGTATTATAGTAGTTATATTCTTGTACATAGGAGCAGTATTATAGTTGTTATATTCTTGTACATAGGAGCAGTATTATAGTAGTTATATTCTTGTACATAGGGGCAGTATTATAGTAGTTATATTCTTGTACAGTATTATAGTAGTTATATTCTTGTACATAGGAGCAGTATTATAGTAGTTATATTCTTGTACATAGGAGCAGTATTATAGTAGTTATATTCTTGTACATAGGAGGCAGTATTATAGTAGTTATATTCTTGTACATAGGAGCAGTATTATAGTAGTTATATTCTTGTACATAGGAGGCAGTATTATAGTAGTTATATTCTTGTACATAGGAGGCAGTATTATAGTAGTTATATTCTTGTACATAGGAGGCAGTATTATAGTAGTTATATTCTTGTACATAGGGGCAGTATTATAGTAGTTATATTCTTGTATATAGGAGGCAGTATTATAGTAGTTATATTCTTGTACATAGGAGCAGTATTATATTAGTTATATTCTTGTACATAGGAGGCAGTATTATAGTAGTTATATTCTTGTACATAGGAGGCAGTATTATAGTAGTTATATTCTTGTACATAGGGGCAGTATTATAGTAGTTATATTCTTGTACATAGGAGCAGTATTATAGTAGTTATATTCTTGTACATAGGAGCAGTATTATAGTAGTTATATTCTTGTACATAGGGGCAGTATTATAGTAGTTATATTCTTGTATATAGGAGGCAGTATTATAGTAGTTATATTCTTGTACATAGGAGCAGTATTATAGTAGTTATATTCTTGTACATAGGAGCAGTATTATAGTTGTTATATTCTTGTACATAGGAGCAGTATTATAGTAGTTATATTCCTGTACATAGGAGGCAGTATTATAGTAGTTATATTCTTGTACATAGGAGCAGTATTATAGTAGTTATATTCTTGTACATAGGAGGCAGTATTATAGTAGTTATATTCTTGTACATAGGAGCAGTATTATAGTAGTTATATTCTTGTACATAGGGGCAGTATTATAGTAGTTATATTCTTGTATATAGGAGGCAGTATTATAGTAGTTATATTCTTGTACATAGGAGGCAGTATTATAGTAGTATATACATAGGAGCAGATACATAGTTATATTCTTGTACATAGGAGCAGTATTATAGTAGTTATATTCTTGTACATAGGAGGCAGTATTATAGTAGTTATATTCTTGTACATAGGAGGCAGTATTATAGTAGTTATATTCTTGTACATAGGAGCAGTATTATAGTAGTTATATTCTTGTACATAGGAGCAGTATTACAGTAGTTATATTCTTGTACATAGGAGGCAGTATTATAGTAGTTATATTCTTGTATATAGGAGCAGTATTATAGTAGTTATATTCTTGTACATAGGAGCAGTATTATAGTAGTTATATTCTTGTAGTCGGTGCTGAGTGCTGATTACAGTCTGTGTTACACATTGCTCTTGGTAACTTACCTGGCTGTAGCTGGGGAGGGTTGAGTTGCCCTCCATGTGATGACCTTGAGTGTTTTCTGTAGGTAAGGACACATCACTGGTGGAACTCATGGGGCTTTTATTGACCTCCGGTTCGGGGGAGTCCTGGGAGAGCTGTGCATAGAAATCATTACATTATATGACTGGGAGACATTCTGTGTATTGCTGACCATAGACATACTGTCTGGTCTTGTTTGTACAGGCTGCCATAAATGCAGGGCAGTGGCTGGAATTAGTCTTCCCTTCAGCCCTTACCCTTGAAGTCATCTTGAAGTAAAGACTGCAATTACTTCAGTACCATTTTATTAGGTATATCGCTCACAGTGCAATTCCTTAATGTAATATGTAGTGATGCTGCCATGACAGGTGTCTGCTTACCTCATCGTCGAGGTGTGGACGCTTTCTGCGGGGGAGGGCTACATCTTCTTTGGGACAGCTGTCAATCATCCAGTACGATCCCTGGAAATTAGGTGCCAAAGATAAACATATGTATTTTTTATCACAGTACTGTAGATAACAGATGTAGATGTCACTGACAGGGGTATTGGTGGACAGTAAACTTTAAAGGGGTTTTTCTGGGATTTTAATACTGATGACGTATCCTCTGGATAGGTCTTCAGTATCTGATCGGTGGAGATCCGACACCCGGGACCCCGGGCAATCTGCTGTTTGAGAAGACAGCGGCGCTGCTGTGAGTGCCTCGGCCTTCGTGCAGCTTTTCCTAGGCTATTGACGACACAGTGTGATAACAAGTACAGTTACTATATTTTGTAAGGCGATGTGGAATGTCCGCGATCGGTGGTAATGCTGACTGTGGGCTTTTAACCATTCAGATGCTGTGGTCATCTGAGGTGCATCTGGAGGCACAGAAACCAGGAAGCGCGCAGATCGGGGGAGCCGGGTGCAATGGAAAAAACTTCCCGGGCTCAAAGGAGTAAAATCTAGGAAAACCCTTTTAAAGGGGTTGTCTGGGTTCAGAGCTGAACCCGGCCATATCCCCGTATTCTCCCATTCAGCCCCTCTGACATGAGAATCAAAGTATTTCATGCTCCGATGCTCTCCCTGGCCCTGCACAGCTAGGCGGGGAGGCTTTCTCCTAGCACTGTTCCCGATGACGTCACCAGCACTGATGGGCGGGCTTTAGCTCTGACCTTTAGCTCTGCCCATTAGTGATGGTGATGTCACCAGGCTCACTGCTAGGTGGAAGCCTCCACCTAGCTTACCCATGGAGAGCCCGGTTGGTCACTGGATCTAAAAAAAAAAGAGCATTAGGGGGTGTTATTTCCAAGAAAAATAAAATCATGGACATTCTTTCCATTAGTATGAGGTGTGTTTGTGTTTATACAGTGCTGCCCATAATTATTCATGGCAAATTTTGACTCAAAGTTACTTTTATTCAACCAGCAAGTCATTTTCTGACGGGAAATGACATAGGCGTCTCCCAAAAGATAATAAGACGATGTACAAGAGGCATTATTGTGGGGGGGAAAAACATTTCGCAGCTTTTATTTACATTTGAGCAAAAAGTGTCCAGTCCAAAATTATTCCTACCCTTCTCAATAATAGAAAAGCCTTTATTGGCTATTACAGCGATCAGACGCTTCCTATAATTGCAGACCAGCTCTTTGTCTCCACAGGTATTTTTGCCCATTCACCTTTAGCAATGAGCTACACATCTTCCAGGTTGGAGGGTCTTCTCGCCATCACCCTGATCTTCAGCTCCTCCACAGATTCTCAATTGGATTCCAGTCTGGACTCTGGCTGGGCCACTCCGAAACGTTAATGTTGTTGTCTGCTAACCATTTCTTCACCACTTTTGCTGTGTGTTTTGGGTCATTGTCATGCTGAAATGTCCACTGGTGCCCAAGGCCACGTATCTCTGCAGACTGCCCGATGTTGTCAGTGAGAATCCTCATGTATTGCTCTTTTTTCATGGTGCCCTTTACTGTGATTAGGTTCCCTGGTCCATTGGCTGAAAAACACCCCCAAAGCATTAGGTTCCCACCACCATGTTTGACAGTGGGGATGGTGTTCTTTGGGTTGAAGGCTTCTCCTTTTTTACGCCAAATGAAGGAAACATCATTGTGACCAAACAATTCAATTTTTGTTTCATCTGACCATAACACAGAAGACCAGAAGTCTTCTTCTTTGTCCAGATGAGCTTTTGCAAAGGCCAAGCGAGCTTTTGTGTGCCTGGTCTGCATCCGTGGAACCCAGCAGTGTGCAGTGTCCGTTGGATTGTCCGCCTTGAGACATTGCCACCAGCAGAGCCCAGATTCACCAGAATGGCCTTGGTGGTGATCCTTGGATTCTTCTTCACCTCTCTAACTATCCTCCTGGCAGCACAGGTGTCACTTTTGGCTTCCGACCACGTCCTCTGAGATTTTCCACAGGGCAGAACATCTTGTATTTTTTAATAATACTTTGCACTGTAGCCACAGGAACTTGAAAACATTTAGAAACATTGTAGCCTTTTCCTGACTTGTGAGCAGCCACAATGCGCAGCCGCAGGTCCTCACTGAGCTCCTTTGTCTTAGCCATGACTGTCCACAAACCAACTGCAGAGAGCTGCTGGTTTTCACCGGTTGAGTTGATTAAAACAGCTGTTCCCAATTAATCAGGGTAATTAGGAGGCTTTAGAACAGCTTGGACTATTTGGAATGGTATAGAACTTTAGATTTCCCCACAGAATGTGACAGTTTGTGAAGGGTATGAATAATTTTGGACTGGACACTTTTTGCTCAAATGTAAATAAAAGCTGAGAAATGTTTTCCCCCCCCACAATAATGCCTCTTGTACATCGTCTTTTTATCTTTTGGGAGACACCTATGTCATTTCCCGTAAAAAAATTACTCGCTGGTTGAATAAAAGTAACTTTATGTCAAAATTTTCCAGGGGTATGAATAATTATGGGCAGCGCTGTATATATATTGGAGTGCTTTCTCTTAATTTCTTTTTTTTTAATCTGTTGGATCCTTGTACTTGAGAGGGATTGCATTTTTGAATTTTTATTTTTTTTTTCAAATTTTTAGCATTTAGATTTTTTTTTTGTGTGCTGCTTATCGTCTTCTATTACTATATATATATATATATAAACAAAGAAAATCCGCAGCACTCCTTGAAGTATAAAAAATGTGTAGTTTATTCACACATGTCGAAATTTGACAACGTTTCGGTTCTTTCACAGAAACTTTCTCAAGTCAGGTGAACATAAAGTGCATAAGTGCAAGTATAAATACATCATCACATTGTTACCCATTACTTCATCAACCGATGCCACCGCCGTGCACTCCGCTTCTAGGACACGTTACAATTCATTCATTAACTCCACAGCTCAATGTGTTTCCTCATAATTTCCATATCGATGGTGATTATTCATAGTCATGATAGGTGTATAAAAGTGCATATAATAAAGTGCAAAGTGCAATATAAACCCTAAATACTATAATACCTTGCTGGGAATGTATGTAATGGAAAAGGAGGAGATGGCGTCTTAACTTCTATGGAGGCACGCCGCGACTCCGCGTCTATTCCTCCTCAGTGCGCATGTGTCAGTCCTTCCCCCCTTACGACGCAGTGTATAACCACCGTGCGTTACCCGTAGGCGGAGACCCAGCGTCGTGACGTCCGATCAGCTGCGTCAGCGCCTACCACGCGCAACATGCGCGCGCCAGTGTGCTGCAACAGTCACCCGCGCCACGTCACAGGTCTATTCCGCCATTTTTCATTAGGGAACTCGTTTGGGCAATACCTTACGCGTCTCTTTCTCCTTCTGTTCCGTGTTACCTAAATTATCACCCAGCTAAGGTAAACCCCCGAATTATAAATTCAAACAATACAAATATGCAAACACATCGCATTAGGACGTGGATAAATCCCTGTAACCTCCATTGGGTCCACCCCATACAGCATGCTAGATACATCAGAGCATAGGCACTACAGAGGGGTATTAACTGACCATCCCTCCTGTCACCCTAAATTCGACATTTAACCCTTTGGGTTTCAGAGTATCCAACCGAAAAATCCACCTAAGCTCAGTTTTCTTAAGAATGGTTAATCGATCTCCTCCTCTCGCTAATGGTTTTACATGATCCAAGATCATAAATCTCAGGTCATTTTCCTTATGATTTTTTTCCAAATTTTTTTTCGACACCGGCAAAGCTCTTCTTTTATTCCTGATGGATTGTCTGTGGTTATTTAACCTGGTTTTCGTGTCGCATGTGGTTTCGCCCACATAGAGCATTTTGCAAGGACACCATAACACATATATCACGAATTTAGGGTGACAGGAGGGATGGTCAGTTAATACCCCTCTGTAGTGCCTATGCTCTGATGTATCTAGCATGCTGTATGGGGTGGACCCAATGGAGGTTACAGGGATTTATCCACGTCCTAATGCGATGTGTTTGCATATTTGTATTGTTTGAATTTATAATTCGGGGGTTTACCTTAGCTGGGTGATAATTTAGGTAACACGGAACAGAAGGAGAAAGAGACGCGTAAGGTATTGCCCAAACGAGTTCCCTAATGAAAAATGGCGGAATAGACCTGTGACGTGGCGCGGGTGACTGTTGCAGCACACTGGCGCGCGCATGTTGCGCGTGGTAGGCGCTGACGCAGCTGATCGGACGTCACGACGCTGGGTCTCCGCCTACGGGTAACGCACGGTGGTTATACACTGCGTCGTAAGGGGGGAAGGACTGACACATGCGCACTGAGGAGGAATAGACGCGGAGTCGCGGCGTGCCTCCATAGAAGTTAAGACGCCATCTCCTCCTTTTCCATTACATAAATTCCCAGCAAGGTATTATAGTATTTAGGATTTATATTGCACTTTGCACTTTATTATATGCACTTTTATACACCTATCATGATGATGAATAATCACCATCGATATGGAAATTATGAGGAAACACATTGAGCCGTGGAGTTAATGAATGAATTGTAACGTGTCCTAGAAGCGGAGTGCACTGCGGTGGCATCGGTTGATGAAGTAATGGGTAACAATGTGATGATGTATTTATACTTGCACTTATGCACTTTATGTTCACCTGACTTGAGAAAGTTTCTGTGAAAGAACCGAATTGTTGTCAAATTTCGACATGTGTGAATAAACTACACATTTTTTATACTTCAAGGAGTGCTGCGGATTTTCTTTGTTGTCTTCCGTCCTGAATCGAGGGACCACCGCGGGCACCTTACAGCTACAGCTGCATGTGAAGGGAGGGCTGCCTGACCTTTTCTATGGATATATATATATATATATATATATATATATATATATATATATATATATATATATACAGGTCCTTCTAAAAAAATTAGCATATTGTGATAAAGTTCATTATTTTCTGTAATGTACTGATAAACATTAGACTTTCATATATTTTAGATTCATTACACACAACTGAAGTAGTTCAAGCCTTTTATTGTTTTAATATTGATGATTTTGGCATACAGCTCATGAAAACCCAAATTCCTATCTAAAAAAATTAGCATATCATGAAAAGGTTCTCTAAACGAGCTATTAACCTAATCATCTGAATCAGCTAATTAACTCTAAACACCCGCAAAAGATTCCTGAGGCTTTTAAAAACTCCCAGCCTGGTTCATTACTCAAAACCGCAATCATGGGTAAGACTGCCGACCTGACTGCTGTCCAGAAGGCCATCATTGACACCCTCAAGCAAGAGGGTAAGACACAGAAAGACATTTCTGAAGGAATAGGCTGTTCCCAGAGCGCTGTATCAAGGCCCCTCAGTGGGAAGTCTGTGGGAAGGAAAAAGTGTGGCAGAAAACGCTGCACAACGAGAAGAGGTGACCGGACCCTGAGGAAGATTGTGGAGAAGGACCGATTCCAGACCTTGGGGGACCTGCGGAAGCAGTGGACTGAGTCTGGAGTAGAAACATCCAGAGCCCCCGTGTACAGGCGTGTGCAGGAAATGGGCTACAGGTGCCGCATTCCCCAGAAACAGCGGCAGAAGCGCCTGACCTGGGCTACAGAGAAGCAGCACTGGACTGTTGCATGTCATTCGGAAATCAAGGTGCCAGAGTCTGGAGGAAGACTGGGGAGAGGGAAATGCCAAAATGCCTGAAGTCCAGTGTCAAGTCCCCACAGTCAGTGATGGTCTGGGGTGCCATGTCAGCTGCTGGTGTTGGTCCACTGTGTTTTATCAAGGGCAGGGTCAATGCAGCCGCTATCAGGAGATTTTGGAGCACTTCATGCTTCCATCTGCTGAAAAGCTTTATGGAGATGAAGATGTCATTTTTCAGCACGACCTGGCACCTGCTCACAGCGCCAAAACCACTGGTAAATGGTTTACTGACCATGGTATTACTGGGCTCAATTGGCCTGCCAACTCTCCTGACCTGAACCCCATAGAGAATCTGTGGGATATTGGGAAGAGAAAGTTGAGAGACGCAAGACCCAACACTCTGGATGAGCTTAAGGCCGCTATCGAAGCCTCCTGGGCCTCCATAACACCTCAGCAGTGCCACAGGCTGATTGCCTCCATGCCACGCCGCATTGAAGCCTCCTGGGCCTCCATAACACCTCAGCAGTGCCACAGGCTGATTGCCTCCATGCCACGCCGCATTGAAGCCTCCTGGGCCTCCATAACACCTCAGCAGTGCCACAGGCTGATTGCCTCCATGCCACGCCGCATTGAAGCCTCCTGGGCCTCCATAACACCTCAGCAGTGCCACAGGCTGATTGCCTCCATGCCACGCCGCATTGAAGCCTCCTGGGCCTCCATAACACCTCAGCAGTGCCACAGGCTGATTGCCTCCATGCCACGCCGCATTGAAGCAGTCATTTCTGCAAAAGGATTCCCGACCAAGTATTGAGTGCAGAACTGAACATAATTATTTGAAGGTTGACTTTTTTTGTATTAAAAACACTTTTCTTTTATTGGTCGGATGAAATATGCTAATTTTTTTAGATAGGAATTTGGGTTTTCATGAGCTGTGGCCAAAATCATCAATATTAAAACAATAAAAGGCTTGAACTACTTCAGTTGTGTGTAATGAATCTAAAATATATGAAAGTCTAATGTTTATCAGTACATTACAGAAAATAATGAACTTTATCACAATATGCTAATTTTTTTTAGAAGGACCTGTATATCTCTATAAGAGTCATCATAGCTCACCTTTCCCGGGTCGTCTCTGGGACGCGGCACTTTCCTGAAACATTTATTTAGTGACAGGTTGTGGCGGATTGAGTTCTGCAAAAAAGAAATAACATTATAACATTGTGATAAAAAAATACATAGATAATTTATACTTTTGATATAACGATGGAGAGCATTATACAGAGAGGTGTGATTACCTTCCACCCTACACCGGCATTGCGGTAATAGGGGAAGTTGTCACAGATCCAGCGATAGATCTCACTGAGGGTCATCCTCCTGGCAGGTGCAGAGTTTATTGCATACTGGATGAGATTGGCATAACTATAAGGGGGTTTTCCATCACGGTGTGCCGCCGCCTCCTCCTTAGTTAACATGGCGTTGGGGTCAGTGGGAGATCCAGGTCCTTTTCTTCCTCCGCTGCCCTGCTGTGACCCTTTCATAGCAGCCTGGATGGTCAGCTGCGGGAGCCAGTCTATAGAGGTCAGGCTGCTACCGAGGTCCGACGCCATCATGAGGCTGAGAGGGAAAAGAGCGGGTAAGAATGTCATGAAATCAAAATTTAATGGGATGGTCTCTAAAATGTGACATGCAAATATTTGTTGGCATGTAGAGATGTGAACGCGTGGGTGAGCATAGAATAAACTATTATAATACTGCTCCTATGTACAAGACTATAACTACTATAATACTGCTCCTATGTACAAGAATATAACTACTATAATACTGCTCCTATGTACAAGAATATAACTACTATAATACTACTCCCATGTACAAGAATATAACTACTATAATACTGCTCCTTTGTACAAGAATATAACTACTATAATACTGCCTCCTATGTAAAAGAATATAACTACTATAATACTGCTCCTATGTACAAGAATATAACTACTATAATACTGCCTCCTATGTAAAAGAATATAACTACTATAATACTACTCCTATGTACAAGAATATAACTACTGTAATACTGCTCCTATATACAAGAATATAACTACTATAATACTACCTCCTATGTACAAGAATATAACTACTATAATACTGCCTCCTATGTATAAGAATATAACTACTATAATACTGCCTCCTATGTACAAGGATATAACTACTATAATACTGCTCTTATGTACAAGAATATAACTACTATAATACTGCCTCCTATGTACAAGAATATAACTACTATAATACTGCCTCCTATGTACAAGAATATAACTACTATAATACTGCTCCTATGTACAAGGATATAACTACTATAATACTGCTCCTATATACAAGAATATAACTACTATAATACTGCCTCCTATGTACAAGAATATAACTACTATAATACTGCTCCTATGTACAAGAATATAACTACTATAATACTACCTCCTATATACAAGAATATAACTACTATAATACTGCTCCTATGGACAAGAATATAACTACTATAATACTACCTCCTATATACAAGAATATAACTACTATAATACTGCTCCTATGTACAGGAATATAACTACTATAATACTGCTCCTGTGTACAAGAATATAACTACTATAATACTGCCTCCTATGTACAAGAATATAACTACTATAATACTGCCCCTATGTACAAGAATATAACTACTATAATACTGCCTCCTATGTACAAGAATATAACTACTATAATACTGCCCCTATGTACAAGAATATAACTACTATAATACTGCCTCCTATGTACAAGAATATAACTACTATAATACTGCCCCTATGTACAAGGATATAACTACTATAATACTGCCTCTTATGTACAAGAATATAACTACTATAATACTGCCCCTATGTACAAGGATATAACTACTATAATACTGCCTCTTATGTACAAGAATATAACTACTATAATACTGCTCCTATGTACAAGAATATAACGACTATAATACTGCTCCTATGTGCAAGAATATAACTACTATAATACTGCCTCCTATGTACAAGAATATAACTACTATAATACTGCTCCTATGTACAAGAATATAACGACTATAATACTGCTCCTGTGTACAAGAATATAACTACTATAATACTGCCTCCTATGTACAAGAATATAACTACTATAATACTGCCTCCTATGTACAAGAATATAACTACTATAATACTGCTCCTGTGTACAAGAATATAACTACTATAATACTGCTCCTATGTACAAGAATATAACTTCTATAATACTGCCTCCTATGTACAAGAATATAACTACTATAATACTGCCTCCTATGTACAAGAATATAACTACTATAATACTGCTCCTATGTACAAGAAAATAACTACTATAATACTGCTCCTATGTACAGGAATATAACTACTATAATACTGCTCCTATGTACAAGACTATAACTACTATAATACTGCTCCTATGTACAAGAATATAACTACTATAATACTGCTCCTATGTACAAGACTATATCTACTATAATACTGCCTCCTATGTACAGGAATATAACTACTATAATACTGCCTCCTATGTACAAGAATATAACTACTATAATACTGCTCCTATGTACAAGAATATAACTACTATAATACTGCTCCTATGTACAAGAATATAACTACTATAATACTGCCTCCTATGTACTAGAATATAACTACTATAATACTGGCTCCTATATACAGGAATATAACTACTATAATACTGCCCCCTATGTACAAGAATATAACTACTATAATACTGCCTCCTATGTACAAGAATATAACTACTATAATAATGATCTTATTTCTATCAGTACATTTCAGTCACTAGTATTAACCAAACACAATTCTCCCACTTGTGGCTCATCTGCTAGTCTGACAGTCTCTTTGCCATCTCTTCACAATACCAGACATATGGGCCTAGATTTTCTGTTTAGCGGAACAACTGCATAGAATACTGATTTTCTGCGGACCTATTGACTTTCAATGGGTCAGTTGAAAACTCGGCTAATGCACCGTTTGTCATCCGCGTCCACGTCCGTGGTTTTAGTCTGTCTAAAAAATATAACCTGTCCTATTTTTTTCACGGAAAACAGTTTGCGGACCCATTCAAGTAAATAGGTGCGTGAAAAAACGCGGAGCCACAAAAGATTGTCATCCGCGTCCGTTTTTTTCCTATCATTTGCATGGCAAACTTGACTTAGATTTTTTTTTTTTATTTCCTTCATGTCTGGAGATCCTCCAAAAACCAAGGAAGACACACGGAAACAAAAACGGACACGGATAAGGGAACAACGGAACCCCTTTTTGCGGACGGCAAAAAAATACTGTCGTGTGCATGAGGCCTTAAAGGGAAGGTCAACACATGACCGCTAGTTTATAGATAAAAGTTTTTGAGTGGATTAACTTCTTTCTATATTAGTATAGGGGCTTAGGTTTCTGATGGAGATCTCCAAATTCCCTGCACATACATAGAGTTACATGGTAAAGTTCTGGTTACCTGCATTCACCACTAGAGGGAGCTCACTGTATTCCGACATCAATGAGTTCCTTGTATATACAGTATGCAGTGAGCTCCCTCTAGTGGTGGATACAGATAGCCAGACCCGTATCACGTAACTTTGTGCAGGGGATTTGGAGCTGTGTATTGTTTCAAATATACTGTTCTGAGGATATATTAATACAATAATCAGAGCTGTCCGGTGACAGAAATTCACTTTAAACTATTACCACATTATTTTCACATACACTTGAAACAAATAGAGGCCAGACAAAAAGCCACCAGTCTACCAACACTTACTGTAGACAGAGGCCTGATCTGCCAACTGCTTCGGGTGACAGCGTACAGTATATCAGTAGTAGTAGTGCACAGTACAATAAATACAATGTTACAATCTATAAGATTTTTCAGTCTGTGTTGACGCATTGTGTCTAGTCGTCTATCTGCTGTGTGTTGTCACAGTGTGTCTACTCATCTTCCTCTGTGTTGTCACATTGTGAACCATATCTGACCACCTGGGTTGTCAGGCTGTATTTCTGGATCTGTCCGCCTGGGTTGTCAGGCTGTATTTCTGGATCTGTCTGCCTGTGTCGTCAGACTGTATTTCTGGATCTGTCCTCCTGTGTCGTCAGGCTGTATTTCTGGATCTGTCCGCCTGTGTCGTCAGGCTGTATTTCTGGATCTGTCCGCCTGGGTTGTCAGGCTGTATTTCTGGATCTGTCCGCCTGTGTTGTCAGGCTGTATTTCTGGATCTGTCCTCCTGTGTTGTCAGGCTGTATTTCTGGATCTGTCCTCCTGTGTTGTCAGGCTGTATTTCTGGATCTGTCCTCCTGTGTCGTCAGGCTGTATTTCTGGATCTGTCCGCCTGTGTCGTCAGGCTGTATTTCTGGATCTGTCCTCCTGTGTCGTCAGGCTGTATTTCTGGATCTGTCCGCCTGTGTCGTCAGGCTGTATTTCTGGATCTGTCCTCCTGGGTTGTCAGGCTGTATTTCTGGATCTGTCCTCCTGGGTTGTCAGGTTGTATTTCTGGATCTGTCCGCCTGTGTCGTCAGGCTGTATTTCTGGATCTGTCCGCCTGTGTCGTCAGGCTGTATTTCTGGATCTGTCCTCCTGGGTTGTCAGGCTGTATTTCTGGATCTGTCCTCCTGTGTCGTCAGGCTGTATTTCTGGTTCTGTCCTCCTGTGTCGTCAGGCTGTATTTCTGGATCTGTCCTCCTGTGTCGTCAGGCTGTATTTCTGGATCTGTCCGCCTGTGTCGTCAGACTGTATTTCTGGATCTGTCCTCCTGTGTTGTCAGGCTGTATTTCTGGATCTGTCCACCTGTGTTGTCAGGCTGTATTTCTGGATCTGTCCGCCTGTGTTGTCAGGCTGTATTTATGAATCTGTCCGCCTGTGTATTGCCATATTTTTTTAGATTCTTGTCTGTCTGTGTTATCACATTGTATCCATGACTGTAACTGAGTTGTCACACTGCAGCTAAGCACCTGCCCCTTTTTGTGTTGTCACATTGTATCCATGCATCTGTCCATCTGCATGTTGTCTACACATCAGTCTGTGTGTTCTCATATAGTATGTATGCCTCTGTCCATCTGTGCGTTGTCATATATGTGTGTACTGTATCTGTCTGTGTGTTCTCACATTGTATCTGTGCATCTGTCTGCATGTTGTTTCTGTATTACTACATCCTGTTGTATCTGTGCAGCTGTGTGTTGTCACACTGTATCTTGTAGCCTGTTTGTCTGTGTCATTTGTCTTAAGTATTGTCATGTATATAGCAGCTTGTCCATGTTGTAACTAGATCTCTGTCTTGTGTTTTGTATCTAGACATCTGTCTGTCTTGTGTGTTGTCACGTTGTATCTAGATATCTGTCTGTCTTGTGTGTTGTCGCGTATCTAGACAACTGTCTGTCTTCTGTGTTGTCACGTTGTATCTAGACATCTGTCTGTCTTGTGTGTTGTATCTAGACATCTGTCTGTCTTGTGTGTTGTCGCGTATCTAGACATCTGTCTCTCTTTTGTGTTGTCACGTTGTATCTAGCTATCTGTCTCTCTTCTGTGTTGTCACGTTGTATCTAGATATCTGTCTCTCTTCTGTGTTGTCACGTTGTATCTAGACATCTGTCTGTCTTGTGTGTTGTCACGTTGTATCTAGATATCTGTCTCTCTTCTGTGTTGTCACGTTGTATCTAGATATCTGTCTCTTCTGTGTTGTCACGTTGTATCTAGATATCTGTCTGTCTTGTGTGTTGTCACGTTGTATCTAGACATCTGTCTGTCTTGTCACGTTGTATCTAGGTGCCTGTCTAGTGTGTTGTCATATTGTATCTAGATGTCTGTCTCCTGTTGCATGGTATCTAATTGTCTGTGTGTTGTCACGTTGTCTTAATTTTAAGGTGCCTTTGAGGAGGGAAAAAATAAGTAAATGCCCCGTGTGCAGTGCCGGTCGCTCTATTTGCCCTACATATTATATTACATTTCCAGTTCTCGGTCGTTTTCTCAGACTTACAGTTTCTGCCTGCCGCCATCACTTACCGGCCTGCCTGCCCGCCCCACAATACAGCGCTGGCTGCACGGTCTGCATTACTGCTGCCCATTACCTGGCACACTAGACCAGTACCTACATTCCTGCCTCACGTTTCCTAATACTGACCTGTATTACTGGTGACTTACCTTCATGTCCTTCATTGCTTGCCTTCTTACCTGTCTGCCCTGACCTACCAGCCTCTGCTTGCTTGCCCAACAGACGCCAACAATTGCTTACCTGCCCGAGTCCTATAACCAGGGTCTGCCTGACCGTCTTCCTCGCACCCCCAGCACTTGCTTGCATTCCCCACATAACTTACATATGCCTGCCGGTCCCGTTCATGCGTCCTGCTCGTTACCTGCATCCGCTTGCCTTCTGATCCTGCTATACACGCAACAACTGACCTGCCAGTAACTGTCCACCCAACATTCCCAGCACCTGCTGGGAATTACCAGCCCCACATCACCACCACTTACTTGCCTGCATACACCATTAACCAGCCCCTGATTGCTTGCACACCTCGCCTGCTTTCCTTGCTACCCTGTCTACCCCACATTACCAGCACTGGCCTGCATGCCCCAGACCCGGTCTGCCTGCCTTCCCCCCGCCACCACACCTGCTTGCCTACCCACCCCAGTATACATGCATGTCCCCTGCCCTTTATTACCTTCCTGCTCGTCTACCCCACATTACCAGCACCCGCTTGCCTATCTTCCGTACATTCCCGGCTCCTGCTCGCATGTCTGCCCCACATTTCCAGCACTTGCCTGCCTGCTTTATTAAGCCAAGCCCGGGTTTGCCTGCCTACCCCACCTTACCAGCACCTGCTTGCCTTCCTGCCCCATTAAAACAAGGCCCAGTTTGCTTCCCTTACTGCTTCCACGGGCACCTGCTTGCCTACCCACTCGCCCACTATACATGCAGTACCCTTGCTTGCCTCACTATACTAGCTGCCTGCCCTTTATCACCAGCGCCCGCTTGCTTGCACCCCATTTCCAGCACTTACCTGCTTCCCCTAGTAAACCAAGACCCAGTTTTGCCTGCTTTTCCCGCTTCCCCAGAACCTGTCTACTTACCCCACATTTCCAGCAAGTGCTCTTGTGCCTACCCCACATTACCAGCACTGGCCTGCATGCCCCAGACCCGGTCTGCCTGCCTTCCCACCGCCACCACACCTGCTTGCCTACCCACCCCAGTATACATGCATGTCCCCTGCCCTTTATTACCTTCCTGCTCGTCTACCCCACATTACCAGCACTCGCTTGCCTATCTTCCGTACATTATTTCCCCGCTTCCCCAGAACCTGTCTACTTACCCCACATTTCCAGCAAGTGCTCTCGTGCCTACCCCAAATTACCAGCACCCACTTACCTCCCTGCCTCAGTGAACCACGACCCAGTTTGCCTGCCTTCCCTGCTTCCCCACCCCACATTGCCAGCACCTGTTTGCCTGCCCACCCCACATCAAAGCACCCGCTTGCCCGTCTGACAAGCATCATGTTCACTGCCGGTCTCGCCTACGCGTTTCGGTGCCCGTCTACCATCTTTATCTGCTGCTGCTGTCCCCCTGTCTCGGTCTGCCCACATGTCTCGATGCGTCTCGTCCGCCTCTACGCGTCTCATTGTCTGTCGGTGCCCGCCATCACATTTGCAGCGCGTTTCCGTCTGCCCGTGCCAGTCTGTGCTTTCTCGTCTCTTCTTGGCCAGGTTTCCACCGCCTGCCCGTTCAGTCGTCAGTGCCAGACGCATCAGCTGTCAGTCTTCCCCGTCAGTCGCCCCTCTACCTGTCAGGCTATTTGTTTGTGGCGCTGTCAGTGGCCACATGTTGACACGGGCGGGCGTGTGTGTTTGGAGCTGTCACTGCAGCGTGTACCTGCCCCGGCGGCGTGTGTGTACGAGTGTCTATAATTATCCGCGTGTGAACACATCTGTCTGGAGCTGTCACTTCTGTCTCTGCGTCTCCCTTTTGCTTCCTCCTCACCCTGGTTCCCCTCCTGTTGCCTCTGACACTTTGCGCCTCCTCTCTTGGTCTCTTCTTGGGGGGTCGCCCCCTCTCCTCTGCACAGGCTGGGGAGGGGGAGAGGCAGATTTCTGATGGAGGGGGTGGGGGATCCAGACAGATAGAGGAGGACTTTCTGCTTCCTGCAGGGTTGGGTTTTCTTCCGGGCCATAAGTCTGAAAAAGGAGGGGAGGACGAGACAGCCAGGGAAGGAGGGAGTGAGAGAGAGGGAGGGGAGGACGAGACAGCCAGGGAAGGAGGGAGTGAGAGAGAGGGAGGGGAGGACGAGACAGCCAGGGAAGGAGGGAGGGAGAGAGAGGGAGGGAGGGAGGACGGACGAGACAGCCAGGGAGGGAGAGGGAGGGAGCAGGAAGACAGCACAGTGCACAGGCAACATGAGACCGCGGCCTCCTCAGGCGGCCATACATGGTGGGGGGCATGAAGACGCGGCCATAATCATATCTGCATGCAATAATTAGCGCGGAAGCCGCAAAAATGATGTAGCAGAGTTGGATTTGTCATTGAGCTGTTTCCTTTGTGCATTGTGCTAAATATTATGCACTGTCCATGCAGTCCCATGTAAAACACCTTGCGATATGACAGCGGTCAAAACCACCGCTGCTACGTCTGTACATGTCACCATAAACTCTGTTCTGCTACACCTAGAAAAAAAATATGACACTACGCTCTGCTACATCTAACAGACCGGCTTCCGTATTTGCTAAATGACAAACTCCGCTCTCTACATCTAAGAAAAAAAAAAAAAAAAACTATTAGAAATTGTGCTAAATTACACTCGGCTCTGCTACGTCTGACAGCCAAGACATGTTTTTTTGATAAGTGATCAAGTGGCTCTGCTGCGTCTGTAAAAACGCAGACGATTGTGCGAAATGACACTCGGTTCTGCTACATCTGTCCTTTTTACTAAATGACAAATTCAGCTCTGCAACATCTGCCAAACGTCTCTCTACATCTAAAAAAAAAAAACGACTAGAACTTGGGCTAAATGCTACTCAGTACTGCTACATCTGACAAGCTGGCTATAATTTTTGCTAAATGACAAACACAGCATTACTACGTCTAACAACCACGCCATGATTTTTGGGAAAAACACCAGCAGTTGTGCGATATGACACTTGGCACTGCTACGTCTGGCAACTGGCCACCATTTTGGCTAAATGGCAAACCCTGCCTTTCTAAATCTGAGAAACCAACCCGAATTTTTGGTAGACAAACACAGATTTGCTACATCTGAAAACCCACTAGAATTTGTACTAAATGACACTCAGCACTGCTACATCTGAAATGCCAGTATAAATGACACCAAATGACAAACTGAGGATTAGTGTGTTTACCGAACCCACCGTAGATTGTGCCAAATGACAAACTCCTCTCTGCTGCATTGCAGAAACCCGATTTTGCTGCATCTGACATTCACACGCTACTTTGCTCTACAATACAGACTTACCATAAATTCTGCAAAACCAAGCTCTGCTGCATCTGACAGGTCTTCTTGAGGCAATAACAAAGTCAGCTCTGCTGCATCTGACAGGTGAAGCAATAACAAAGTCAGATCTGCTGCACTTGACAAACCTAGCAGAAATTGTGCTAACAAAGTCCACTCTGCTGCATCTGACAAACGCATTATCAATGGCACTCATTGTCAGGCTTGCTGTATTTGACAACCCTACCCAGAAATGTTGTTAAATGACAAACTCCACTCTGCTGCATCGGACAAAGCCAGTTTTGCTACAACTGAAAAACTTACTCTAAATTGCGCGAGTTGACAAACCCAGCTGTGATGCATCTGACAAACCCACCGAAAATTGTGTTAATTAATAAACTCCACTCTGCTGCATCTGACAGTCTGCTGTATGACAACCCACCATAAGGTGTGATAAATGACAGTCAGCTCTGCTGCATCTGATATAACCAGATATCTTACATCTGACAAAGCCAGTTAGACAAACTTCGTGCTGGGCCAAATGACAAACCCAACTCTGCTTCATCTGTCAGAAGAAGCTGGACCCGGGTTGTCAAATTTACCATGAACTATGTTAAATGACATATTCTGCTCTGCTGAATCTCACAAGATCCATTCTACTACATCTGATGGTTCCTGAATCGTGACACACCCAGCTCTGCTACATCTGATGGATCCTGAATCGTGACACACCCAACTCTGCTACATCTGATGGATCCTGAATCCTGACAAACCCAGCTCTGCTACATCTGTATCTTATCTGCACATCTGGTTGAACATCGGTCGACATAACTGATTTATCTCGCAGATGCGATGGAAGTTAACGGATGGTTTATCTTAGTTTAGTAAAAGTCGCAGTACGGCGCGTGTCACCCCCATTTTGCAAAACAATGCTCGGCCCCTAATGTGGACATGTTCTATTTTTTTGCGGAACGGCCATGCGGACACGGAATGCACACGGAGTCATTTCCGTTTTTTTGCGGCCCCATTCAGGTGAATTGTTTACACATACAGACCGCAAAAAAAACGTAACATACACGGAAAAAAAAGGTCACTGTTGGGGGCACTGTGGAGGTCACTGTTGGGGGGCACTGTGGAGGTCACTGTTAGGGGGGCACTGTGGAGGTCACTGTTAGGGGGGCACTGTGGAGGGCACTGTTAGGGGGGCACTGTGGAAGTCACTGTTAGGGGGGCACTGTGGAAGTCACTGTTAGGGGGGCACTGTGGAGGTCACTGTTAGGGGGGCACTGTGGAGGTCACTGTTAGGGGGGCACTGTGGAGGTCACTGTTAGGGGGGCACTGTGGAGGTCACTGTTGGGGGGCACTGTGGAAGTCACTGTTAGGGGGGCACTGTGGAGGTCACTGTTAGGGGGGCACTGTGGAGGTCACTGTTGGGGGGCACTGTGGAAGTCACTGTTAGGGAGGCACTGTGTAGGTCACTGTTAGGAGGGCACTGTGGAAGTCACTGTTGGGGGGCACTGTGGAGGTCACTGTTAGGGGGGCACTGTGGAGGTCACTGTTAGGGGGGCACTGTGGAGGGCACTGTTAGGGGGGCACTGTGGAAGTCACTGTTAGGGGGGCACTGTGGAAGTCACTGTTAGGGGGGCACTGTGGAGGTCACTGTTAGGGGGGCACTGTGGAGGTCACTGTTAGGGGGGCACTGTGGAGGTCACTGTTAGGGGGGCACTGTGGAGGTCACTGTTGGGGGGCACTGTGGAAGTCACTGTTAGGGGGGCACTGTGGAGGTCACTGTTAGGGGGGCACTGTGGAGGTCACTGTTGGGGGGCACTGTGGAAGTCACTGTTAGGGAGGCACTGTGTAGGTCACTGTTAGGGGGGCACTGTGGAAGTCACTGTTAGGGAGGCACTGTGTAGGTCACTGTTAGGGGGGCACTGTGGAAGTCACTGTTAGGGGGGCACTGTGGAAGTCACTGTTAGGGGGGCACTGTGGAGGTCACTGTTAGGGGGGCACTGTTATGTGGTCACTGTGAAGGTCTTTTAACCACACACACAAACAACAAACAAAACAGAGCGGTGCAGAGACGGGTAATTCTGCCAGTTGTGGTATAACTTTTATTCTAGTTGCAGCATTAAAGGGTTGTAATGGGTTAAACACAAGGAGTGGGCGGGGCCAAGTCTCTGATTATGGATCTCTTGGTTTCCCGCTTTGTTGAGCAGCTGCTGAGAGTCAGATCCAAGACAAGAATCAACTGTTGCAAAACGTAGTCAATGTCGCCCTTAAGTGGCCACATGTATGAATTACATCTCAGAAGGAACAATGTCATTGTCTATCACTCTTATGCCTCATTCACACGTCAGTGTTTGGTCAGTGATTTCCATCAGTGATTTTGAACCAAACCAGGTGCGGCTCTAAACACAGAACAGGTGCAGCTCTTTCCCTTATACCTTATATCTGTGGAGGCAGGGGCGTAACTAGAAGTGCCTGGGCCCCTGTCACAACCAGACAGCTGAGAAGCTCTGACAGAGGCCTTTCAGAACCTCCTCCTTGAGTTTCTGTGTTGTCGTATTCAGCTCCTCCTCTCGTTAGTCTCTCTCAGCTGTTATGTGTTGGACTAATTGCTTCCCTTTAAATTCTTCCCCAGAAGGCTTTTCTGGGCGGCTTATATTTCTTCCTGGAGTATGTGTGCTTGCCCATCTGGTTCTCCTCTCCTCTACTAAGTTAAGTGTTGAACTGTTATCTGTTATTTTCTGTTTGCTGGATCTCAGGTGACCCTGACTCCCTCCGTGTCTGGTGTAGGGAGCCGGTGGTCGTGTCCCCTCACTATTGTAGGGTGCTCAGGTGTTATATAGTCAAGGTACGTGGATATGCAAACCTCCACCATTCGGATCTATGCATAGGCTGAGCAGCCAGGGAAAGTGCCAGGTCTTCTACAGGGGTCTCCCTTTCGTTCCTTAGCTTTTGGATCCAGCGAGTCATTTATGCATGTTGTTTTGCCTTGTTACCTGTACACATTCCGTGACATTATAAGCCGCCGTAACCGTCTCAAGCATGGATCCGGTTTCACTTTTGGCTGAACGCCTCCAGGGTCTTTCATTGGAGGTAGCTGACCTTCGTAAGACTTTTTCTCAGCTTCAAGTGACCGGTTCAGCTGGCGTTCATGGAGTTTGTTCTGAGCCTAAGATCTCGCTCCCGGATACGTTCTCCGGGGGTAGTGAGAATTTTGTGCGTTTTAGAGAGGCTTGCAAACTCCATTTTCGCCTTCTTCCCCTTTCCTCTGGAGATGAGGAACGGAGGGTGGGGATCATTATATCGCTGCTCAGAGGTAACGCTCAGTCCTGGGCCTTTTCGCTGCCGGAGGGGGCACGGCCCCTCCGTTCAGTGGAGGAATTCTTTTTAGCCCTGGGTCAGATATATGATGATCCGGATCGTATTGCTCTGGCGGAGTCTAGACTACGTCTATTATGCCAGGGTAAACAATCCGCAGAGATATACTGCTCAGAATTTCGGAGATGGGCAGCTGATACTGGTTGGAATGATGCTGCACTCCGAAGTCAATTTTGCCATGGTCTTTCAGAGGGATTGAAAGATGCATTTGCCTTTCATGAAAGGCCTATTTCTTTGGACTCTGCTATGTCTCAGGCCGTTCGTATTGACAGGCGTCTTAGGGAGAGAGGAGAGATCTCTCCTTCCTGTCATACTCGGTCCCAGGACTGTGCAGCGGTCCCATTCTGTGCGCAGGGGTCTCAGTCGCTGTCAGCCCCTTCTGAGCAGGAGCCCATGCAGCTGGGGTTGATTGCTTCTGACAATAGAAGATTCAGCCCGCATGGGAGGGTTTGTTTTTGTTGTGGAGGTATTAATCATTTGGCAAATATTTGTCCCTCTAGGAGATTCAGGCAGTTCTCTGGGAGTAATAAAGAAACAAACAGGAAAAAATCTTTGAAAAATGTTCCGTCTGTTACTATTGGCAGGATTGAGGCGGAAATTGAAGGTTTACCGTTTGCTTGTAGTTCCCGTTTTGTCCTGCCGGCTAGGTAGATTTTTCTTCTTGGTCAGTAGAGGCGCGTAAGGCTTTTTCTGATATCAAGGAGAGTTTTGCTTCCGCTCCCATCTTGGTGCAACCTGATGTTTCGTTACCCTTCATAGTTGAGGTTGATGCTTCTGAGGTGGGTGTGGGGGCGGTCTTGTCTCAGGGTTCCTCTCCTGCCAATTGGCGACCGTGTGCCTTTTTCTCAAGAAAACTCTCCTCCGCAGAGAGAAATTACGATGTGGGAGATAGGGAATTGTTGGCCATCAAGTTGGCTTTTGAGGAATGGCGCCATTGGCTAGAGGGAGCCAGACACCCTATTACCGTATTTACTGACCATAAAAATCTGGCCTACTTGGAGTCAGCCAAGCGTCTGAACCCAAGACAGGCCAGATGGTTCTTTTCTAGGTTTAATTTTGTTGTCACGTTCCGCCCTGGAGTTAAGAATGTGAAGGCGGATGCCCTGTCACGTTGTTTTCCGGGAGGCGGGAATTTTGAAGACCCGGGTCCCATTTTGGCTGAAAGTGTGGTGGTCTCTGCTCTTTTTCCTGAATTGGAGGCAGAGGTGCAGGCAGCCCAGTCAGAGGCTTCTGATCTTTGTCCTCCTGGGAGGTTGTTTGTGCCTCTCGCTTTAAGACACAAGATTTTTAAAGAACACCACGATACGGTCCTTGCTGGGCACCCGGGGGTAAGAGCCACACTGGATCTCATCGCTCGGAGATTCTGGTGGCCTGCGCTTCGTAAGTCGGTTGAGGGTTTTGTGGCGGCCTGCGAGACTTGCGCTCGTGCCAAAGTCCCTCATTCACGGCCATCAGGTCCTCTCCTTCCCTTACCCATTCCTTCCCGTCCTTGGACACATCTGTCCATGGACTTCATAACGGACCTGCCTCGTTCCTCGGGGAAGACTGTGATTCTGGTGGTGGTGGACCGTTTTAGCAAAATGGTGCATTTCATCCCTTTTCCTGGTTTGCCCAATGCTAAGACGCTGGCGCAGGCATTTGTTGATCACATTGTCAAATTGCACGGTATTCCTTCAGACATAGTCTCTGATAGGGGCACGCAGTTTGTTTCCAGATTCTGGAAGGCTTTCTGTTCTCGCTTGGGGGTTCGGTTGTCATTCTCTTCTGCTTTCCACCCGCAGTCGAATGGCCAGACAGAGCGCGTCAATCAGAATCTGGAGACATATCTGCGTTGTTTTGTGGCGGAGAATCAAGAGGATTGGTGTTCTTTTTTGTCCCTTGCTGAGTTTGCTTTAAATAACCGTCGTCAGGAGTCCTCTGATAAGCCACCATTTTTTGGTGCATATGGGTTTCATCCACAGTTTGGGACTTTCTCGGGAGAGGGGTCTTCTGGTTTACCTGATGAGGACAGATTCTCCTCGTCTTTGTCATCTATTTGGCAAAAGATTCAAGATAATCTAAAGAGCATGAGTGAGAGATATAAGCGTGTGGCTGATAAGAGACGTGTGCTTGGTCCGGACCTGAATGTTGGTGATCTGGTGTGGTTGTCTACCAAGAATATCAAATTGAAGGTTCCCTCCTGGAAGTTGGGTCCTAGGTTTATTGGGCCTTACAAAATCCTGTCTGTCATCAATCCTGTTGCATACCGTCTTGATCTTCCTCAGACTTGGAAGATCCATAATGTTTTTCATAAGTCCTTATTGAAACCTTATGTTCAACCCATTGTACCCTCGCCTTTGCCTCCTCCTCCGATTATGGTTGATGGGAATCTTGAATTTCAGGTCTCTGGGATTGTGGATTCTCGTCTTGTCCGCGGTTCTCTTCAGTACCTTGTTCACTGGGAGGGGTATGGTCCTGAGGAGAGGATGTGGGTCCCAGTGACGGACATTAAAGCCTCTCGTCTCATCAGGGCTTTCCATAGGTCCCATCCTGAGAAGGTGGGTTCTGAGTGTCCGGAGTCCACTCGTAGAGGGAGGGGTACTGTCACAACCAGACAGCTGAGAAGCTCTGACAGAGGCCTTTCAGAACCTCCTCTTTGAGTTTCTGTGTTGTGGTATTCAGCTCCTCCTCTCGTTAGTCTCTCTCAGCTGTCATGTGTTGGACTAATTGCTTCCCTTTAAATTCTTCCCCAGAAGGCTTTTCTGGGCGGCTTATATTTCTTCCTGGAGTATGTGTGCATGCCCATCTGGTTCTCCTCTCCTCTACTAAGTTAAGTGTTGAACTGTTATCTGTTATTTTCTGTTTGCTGGATCCCAGGTGACCCTGACTCCCTCCGTGTCTGGTGTAGGGAGCCGGTGGTCGTGTCCCCTCACTATTGTAGGGTGCTCAGGTGTTATATAGTCAAGGTACGTGGATATGCATACCTCCACCATTCGGATCTATGCATAGGCTGAGCAGCCAGGGAAAGTGCCAGGTCTTCTACAGGGGTCTCCCTTTCGTTCCTTAGCTTTTGGATCCAGCGAGTCATTTATGCATGTTGTTTTGCCTTGTTACCTGTACACATTCCGTGACAGCCCCACAGCAAATTTTTGTATGGGCCCCCCCAGCCCCCCGCCCAATTTTTTATATACTATTTTTACCCCCACCTGTCCTTTTTATTTTTGATAAAAATCTTTTTTATTTATATGCAAATTACCTTCCTAACGTGCCCAAAGGGCTGTCCCTCCGGCCGTTTGTGCCCAGCTGCGTCCATTATCGCTAAGCCCAGCGCCGACCCGCTATTAATTATTGACTGCTGTCCTCGTCTTTTTTTTATTTTCTAAGTGCGCCGTAGTCGCGCGCATGCGCCGATGTTACGTGCGGGCCCGTGCGGTGTCCTGGCAGCAGCCTCAAGTAATGTAATCGCGCATGCACCAGAAAGCGGAGAAAGCTGGCGCATGCGTGATTACACTACTTGAGGCTGCTGCCAGGACACCGCATGGGCCCGGACGTGAGTAACATCAGCGCATGCGCGAGACTACGGCGCACTTAGAAAAAAAAAAAGACGAGGACAGCAGTGAATAATTAACAGCGGGGCGGTGGTGGGCTTGGCGATAATGGGCGCGGCTGGGCACAAACGGCCGGAGGGACAACCTCTTGGGCACGTTAGGAAGGTAATTTGCATATAAATAAAAAAGATTAAACTTGACTGACACGCTGTCGGGCGCCGGGCCCCTTGTCAGCCCGAGCCCCGAAGCAGCCGCTTCCCCTGCTTCCCTGGTAGTTACGCCACTGTGTGGAAGTTCCAATCACTGACCAAACACTGACGTGCGAGGCTTTAGGCTGGGAACTCGCTGTGTGTGTCTACGAGAGCTCCCATCCTGATCTACGTAGCACTGACTGGGTAGCATAGCATTATATTGATTTACAATGCTATGTAACCCTTAGGCCCCTTTCACACGGGTGTTGCGGGAAAATGTGCCGGTGCGTTACGGGAACACGCGCAATTTTTCTGCGCGAGTGCAAAACATTGTAATGCGTTTTGCACTCGCGTGAAAAAAATCGCGCATGTTTGGTACCCAAACCCGAACTTCTTCACAGAAGTTTGGGCTTGGGATCGGTGTTCTGTAGATTGTATTATTTTCCCTTATAACATGGTTATAAGGGAAAATAATAGCATTCTGAATACAGAATGCATAGTAAAATAGCGCTGGAGGGGTTCAAAAAAATAAAAAAATTATTTAACTCACCTTAGTCCACTTGATCGCGTAGCCGGCATCTCCTTCTGTCTCCTTTGCTGAACAGGACCTGTGGTGAGCATTAATTACATGAACAGGACCTGTGGTGACGTCACTCCGGTCATCACATGTTCCGTCACATGATCTTTTACCATGGTGATGGATCATGTGATGGAACATGTGATGACCGGAGTGACGTCATCACAGGTCCTGTTCATGTAATTAATGCTCACCCCAGGTCCTGTTCAGCAAAGGAGACAGAAGGAGATGCCGGCTACGCGATCAAGTGGACTAAGGTGGGTTAAATCATTTAAAAAAAAATTTAACCCCTCCAGCGCTTTTACTATGCATTCTGTATTAGGAATGCTATTATTTTCCATTACCATGTTATAAGGGAAAATAATAATGATCGGGTCTCCATCCCGATCGTCTCCTAGCAACCGTGCGTGAAAATCGCACCGCATCCGCACTTGCTTGCGGATGCTATGCGATTTTCACGCAACCCTATACATTTCTATGGGGCCTGCGTTACGTGAAAAACTCAGAATATAGAGCATGCTGCGATTTTCACGCAATGCACAAGTGATGCGTGAAAATCACCGCTCATGTGAACAGCCCCATGGAAATGAATGGATCGGTATTCAGTGCGGGTGCAATGCATTCAACTCACACATCGCATCCGCGCCGAATACTCCTCCGTGTGAAAGGGGCCTTAGAGTTCTGGAGTGTATTGGATAACACTGACATAATGCTCCCTAGGCCGTCAGCTATCCCTCCCCACACGCATGAAAGCTAAAAGGGGTTTTCGAAAACTTTTCTACTGATGACCGATCCTCTGGATAGGTTATCAGTATGTGATCAGCAGGGGGTCTAACACCCGGGACCCCGCCGATCAGCTGGTTGAGAAGGCATCGGTGCTCGCAGCTTTGCCTTGGCCATGTGAAATCGCATTTATCCGTCAAGTGGCTTACGCGCAGCTCAGCCCCATAGATGTGAATGGGGCTGAGCGCGATACCAAGCACAACCGCTATACAATGTACGGCACTGTGCTTGGTGAGCAGGGAGAAGGCAGCGGCGCTACTGCAAGCACTGGTGCATTCTCAAACAGCTGATCAGCAGGGATCCAGGGCGGCGGACCCCCCCACGATCAGATACTGATGTCTAGAGATGAGCAAATTTTTCAAACGTTCGATTCAGACGCTTTGCCGAATTTCTCCAAGAAATATGCTTTCTTCCGAATAGATTTATCAGGAAGCGCATTAAATCCGCTATATCCTGGCCTGCAGGGAGAGTGTATCTCGGTGTATCACTGTGCAGTGCAGCAACATGCATAGCTAGTCCTTTCTGGTAGTGAAGCAGTTACTGTGTGTCAAGCAGTTACTGTGTGTCAGTATGACAGGCAGGTCTCATACAGTATATGGATGAGCCCATCGTCATGCAGGTCAGAAACAGTCCTAGTTAACCCCTAGCTAAACCAAAAGAAAAGCATATAGCAGCCGTCAGTAAAGGGAAAAAAAAACGCTGCACGCCCTCTGCGGGAGCTGTGTCCCAATGACTCTTTAGAGGAACAAAAGAAGGACATGGAGGCAGCGCCAATAAAGTAGTGGACAACCCAATAACAGTTTATTAGACAGCTTTTTCATCCCAATTTGAGAAGGTGTAATGGAATTGCTTATCTATTAAACAAGGTGGACACCGTTCAATTAGTACACAGGGATTAATGCAAACTGCGGTCTCCTATGGACCCCTTTAGATTACAGTCCCCATAGTCTCCATATGCTCTCCCTACATTGTCTGAAAGCTCTCCCTACGATCTCTCTACACTGTCCCTGCAGTCTTCCTATGCTCTCCCTACAGTGTGTGAAAACTCTCCCTACGATCTCCTTACACTTTCCCTGCATTCTTCCTATGCTCTCCCTACAGTGTCTGAAAACTCTTTCTACGATCTCCCTACACTGTCCTTGCAATCTCTCTATGCTCTCCCTACATTGTCTGAAAACTCTCCCTGCACTGTCCCTGCAGTCTTCCTATGCTCTCCCTACAGTGTCTGAAAACTCTCCCTACGATCTCCCTACACCGTCTTTGCAATCTCTCTATGCTCTCCCTACATTGTCTGAAAACTCTCCCTACGATCTCCCTACACTGTCCCTGCAGTCTTCCTATGCTCTCCCTACAGTGTCTGAAAACTCTCCCTACGATCTCCCTACACTGTCCCTGCAGTCTTCCTATGATCTCCCTACAGTGTCTGAAAACTCTCGATACGATCTCCCTACACTGTCCTTGCAATCTCTCTATGCTCTCCCTACATTGTCTTAAAACTCTCCCTACGATCTCCCTACACTGCCCCTGCAGCCTTCCTATGCTCTCCCTACATTGTCTGAAAACTCTCCCTACGATCTCCCTACACTGCCCCTGCAGTCTTCCTATGCTCTCCCTACAGTGTCTGAAAACTCTCCCTACGATCTCCCTACACTGTCCTTGCAGTCTTCCTATGCTCTCCCTACAGTGTCTGAAAACTCCCTCGATTTGTAACTATTAAGCGCGAGGTAATTCGGATTCGTTCGGATTTTTACTAAATCGAATTTCACTTCGGATGCTTTGCTTAAGACTACAAAAAAAAATTCTACAAAACACCATGGGGCAGCTTTAGGGGCAGACATACTGTAGGGGCCCAGCACACTCAAATGTGCAGATGGTGACATGCGACTGAACCACTGCCGCTGCATTGCAGCTGAATAGTTCCCTTCCCCGCCACCGATCACCGTCATAGGCTTCAGGTCTAGTAGGCCTGAGGCCTATGCGGTAGTAAAATCCTGGTGCGGCAGGCGTGATGACATCATCGCGCACGCCTGTGCCAGGATGCAGCGCAGTGATGTGTGCGCACCTGCTGTACCATCCAGCCCGTACCAGCAGTGAGTGATGGCTGGAATCTGAAGTGGGCTTTGGTACCGAGGTACCAGCCAGTACCAAAGTCCACTTCAGATTCCTATTTTAAAATGTTTTTTAAATATGCAGATAAGAATTCACCAAAGTCTCGTGCGACTTCGCAAGACAAAGTTTGGCTACACGGAGCCAATACATTTTAATGCTGTACGGAAACAGCATTAACACCAAAGTTTTTGAACCAATCGACTTCAGATCTATGATCCAAAGCTCAATTCGCTCACGCCCAGGGACAACCCTACTTCAAATTGTAATATTTTGGCCATCATGTTAGGATCAGACAACGAAAAAGGGGCAGATTCCGGTCTTGGTCTCTGTTCTCAACAATGGATATAACATTCACCTGAGTTTTTGCACTAAACATGTGAGTTACCTGCTGCATCAAGAGGCAGATTCCGGGCTCAGTCTCTGTTCTCAACAATGGATATGACATTTATTGGACTTTCCGCAGTTAGAAATGTTCCTCAAACACGTGAGTTATCTGCTGCATCCAGAGACAATTCCAGGCTTGGTCTCTCTTCTCTCCAAAGAACATCTGTAGCCCATGGGAAGGGCATTCATTTGGCCAAGGTTCCCTAAAGGTTTCCCTCACTGGGTTATTTCCTCTCCTGAGTCTCAGGACATCTGTCAGCAGTTCTGTACCTATGACACTGACCTGTTACATGTGCTTGGCAGCTGAAGGCATCTGTGTTGGTCCCATGTTCATATGTGCCCGCAGTGCTGGGAAAAATGAAGTTTTAATATATGCAAATGAGCCTCTAGGAGCAACAGGGGCGTTGCCATTACACCTTAAAGGCTCTGCTTTTTTGCACCTGTGGTGCCCTCAGCACTTTGATTGACTGGACCAGGATGTGAAAACCTCATCGCCCCTAGCCCTGTCAAAGTAGAAAGTTGCAGTGAGAGCAAAGCCTTTAAGGGGAACCTGTCACCTGGATTTTGGGTATAGAGCTGAGGACATGGGTTGCTAGATGGCCGCTAGCACGTCCGCAATACCCAGTCCTCATAGCTCTGTGTGCTTTTATTGTGTATAAAAACCGATTTGATACATATGCAAATTAAGCTGAGATGAGTGAGAGCTTGAAAATATGACTCTTCTCTGGTCACACAAGTAAGATATGACTCTTTTGTGTTAATTTGCATATGTATCAAATCGTTTTTTTGACACAATAAAAGCACACAGAGCTATGGGGACTGGGTATTGCGGATGTGCTAGCGGCCATCTAGCAACCCATGTCCTCAGCTCTATACCCAAAATCCTGGTGACAGGGCCTTCCCTAAGTGTAATCGCAACACCCCCGTTGCTCCTAGTCACTCATTTCCAGGCAACGCAAAGTTTGACGCCCCAGATTTCTGGCAGTTCTTTTTATTACTTATTTGAATAAAAATTGTAGCAAAAAAAAAAAAGTCTCATCCACCTCACCCACATTATCCGATTTCTATGTTGGAAAACTTGGAACAGGAACTAAATATATATGGCGCTCATTTTGACCATTATATATATATTTTTTTTCAACATTTTTATTTGGGAAAAACCAAAAGCAAAACAAATACATGTTTAACCACTTAAGGACCACAGGTTTATACCCCCCTAGTGACCAGGCCCTTTTTTACAAATCGGCACTCCACAACTTTACCGGTTTATTGCTCGGTCATGCAACTTGGCATCCAAATGAATTTTACCTCCTTTTCTTCTCACAAATACAGCTTTCTTTTGGTGGTATTCGATTGCTGCTGAATTTTTTTGTTTTTCTGATATTAATCAAAATAGAACCCATGGACTCACTATGCCCCTCAGTGAATACTTTGGGGTGTCTACTTTCCAAAATGGGGTTATTTGTGGGGTGTGTTTACTGTTCTGGCATTTTGGGCGGGGCTAAATTGTGAGCAACCCTGTAAAGCCTAAAGATACTCGTTGGACTTTCGGACCCTTTACGCACCTAGGCTGCAAAAAAGTGTCACACATGTGGTATCGCCGTACTCAGGAGAAGTAGGGCAATGTGTTTTGGGGTGTATTTTTATACCCATGCTAGGTGAGAGAAATATCTCTGTAAATTGACAACTTTGTATAAAAAAAATGGAAAAAGTTGTCATTTACAGAGATATTTCTCTCACCCAGCATGGGTATATGTAAAATATGCCCCTCATTGAATACCTTTGGGTGTCTTCTTTCCAAAATGGGGTCACATGTGGGGTATTTATACTGCCCTGGCATTTTAGGGGCCTAAAATGCCTAAAAATGCCCTCCTAAAAGATACTCATTGGAATTTGTGCCCCTTTGCGCATCTTGGCTGCAAAAAAGTGTGACACATCTGGTATCGCCGTACTCAGGAGAAGAAGGGCAATGTGTTTTGGGGTGTATTTTTACATATACCCATTCTGTGTATGAGAAATATCTCTGTAAATGACAACTTTTTCAATTTTTCTATACAAAGTTGTCAATTTACAGAGATATTTCTCTCACCCAGCATGGGTATATGTAAAAATACACCCCAAACCACATTGCCCAACTTCTCCTGAGTACGGCGATACCAGATGTGTCACACTTTTTTGCAGCCAAGATGCGCAAAGGGGCACAAATTCCAATGAGTATCTTTCATAGGATTTCACAGGGCATTTTTACGCATTTGGATTCCGTGAGACTTTGTAAGAAAAAAATAAATAATAATTTCCGCTAACTTGTGCCCAAAAAAAAAATCTCCTATGAACTCGCCATGTCTCTCAAAAGTGATCTTTATAGCGCCGCAGCGGTTTCTAGGGTGTTTTTGCAGTGATCAGAAAAAAAAAAATTCTATCACTGCGGTGGGGCGGACTGAACGCAAGTGTGCGCACAAGATCAGGCCTGATCGGGCGAACACTGCATTTTTTGTAGAGCCTATAGAACATGTCCTATTCTTGTCCGCAATTGCGGACAAGAAAAGGCATTTTCTATATGGTTCTGGCAATGTGCGGATCCGCTAAATGTGGAAAGCACATTGCCGGTGTCCGTGTTTTGCGGATACGTGGATCCGCGGATCCGCAAAACACATACTGACGTCTGAATGGAGCCTTACAGGGGGGTGATCAATGACGGGGGGTGATCAGGGGTTAATAAGGGGTTAATAAGTGACATGGGGGGGGGGGTGTAGTGTAGTGGTGCTTGGTGCTACTTACAGAGCTGCCTGTGTCCCCTGGTGGTCGATCCAAGCAAAAGGGACCACCAGAGGACCAGGTAGCAGGTATATTAGACGCTGTTAACAAAACAGCGTCTGATATACCTTTCTGGGGTTAAAAAAATTGCATCTACAGCCTGCCAGCGAGCGATCGCCGCTGGCAGGCTGTAGATCAACTCGTTTACCTTGCGATCCTGTGACCGCGCGCTCCTGTGACCGCGCATTCACAGGAAGTCTCGGCTCACGCGAGATGATGCCTTTTGGCGTTAGCATGATGGGAGATGGTTAATCAATAACACCTTAATTCTTATTCCTCATTTTCCCCCTTTTTCTTTGGCCTCGTGCACACGACTGTTGTTTTGGTCCGCTTCCGAGCTGCCGTTTTTGCTGTTCGGATGCGGATCCATTCACTTTGTGGACAAGAATAGGCAGTAATATTAAAGGCTGTCCGTGCCGTTCCGCAATTTGCTGTTTGCGGACCGCAAAAAACGGAACGGTCCACCCTCTCTTGCGATGCGTTTTTTTTTCTTTCTTTAATAAGTGAACAATCAATACATGGAAAACGGAAAGTGAAGGGGGAGCCATAAAAAAGATCTACCACTTCCAACCTCTCCATATCTTGGACCATTTATCCTTAAAATGTCTTTGTTTATATAAGACCTTCTCATATCTCCTAACTTTATTGACCAAGTACAACCATTCATTAACCTTAGGAATAATTTGTGAGATCCAAACTCAAACAATCTGGCTAAAAACATAATTCTGGTAAAAAGACTCTTTTTATCCTTATGGCAATTTACCCTGGTTAAGTCGTTCAATATCCAACATTCAGGTACAAACGGGATTACTACCCTCAGTTTTTGGGTGATAGACTTCTGAATTGAATCCCAATAAACTTTAAGATCCGGACATAACCAAAGCATATGCAGGAAATCAGCCCACTGTTCATCACATCATGGGAACTTCGAGGATTCTCTTAGTCCACAGTTATTGAGCCAAATCGGCCTGATATACACTCTGTGTAAAATATTAAACTGTACCATATTGTTGTAGTGCTCGGGGGCTCGGGCCGAACACATTGAGTATAATAAAAGTCAATGGGAGAACCCGAGCATTAAACCAGGTACCCCCTGATCTGAAGAGGGGAGGGTGCCTGGTTCATAGGAAAAGGTCAGAAATTGATTGAAACACCACCGAAATGGTTCGGGAACAGCATGGGGAGGATGTCTGGATGCATCTTGGACTCCCAGGTCGCTGCTGGGAATGATGTTGTCCGAGTAGTACGCCACTTTTACAGACTGACAATAATACGCACAAAACCGAATACAAAATCGATTTTAGAGGGAAAATTGTTAGGAAACATTCTTTCCTGTATATTTACTTGTATATAAAGTGCAAGTGATGCCAAAAATTACAAGGAAGAGGCACTCCGATACAACCTGTATATCACATAAAGGAGGGCCTCATTCACATTGTGGTATAATTGTTCATGTAGTGGGACTCCTACACTCATAAAGCCTATGCACTAAGTGAAAGGGCTGCCAAAAATTACAAGGAACCTGCGCTCCAATACACCCTTTATTATATTACACATGAGGGCATCATACACAGCCTTGAAAAATTATGATTGATGGCCTGCTGGTGACCCTCTAAAACATTTGGAGCAAGAGCCTGCTCATCTGACAACTAAAACATTATTGGCGAGGGCCTGCTGCCGCTTTGGTGACTCTAGTTAACCTGGGGCTGACGGCGACGATCCATTCGGATGTCTGGCCTATCAACTTTCGATGTTATTGTCAGCGCCAACCATGGTGACCAAGGGTAACAGGGAATCAGGAGAGGGAGCCTGAGAAACGGCTACGGCTACCACATCCAAGCAAGGCAGCATACTCGCAAATTACCTATTAGATATAATTAGATGAGAGCCTGCAGGTGAGCTGACCCTGTAAAAGATTTGAGTTGCGGGCCTGCTGGTGAGTTGACCCTGTAAAAGATTTGAGGTGCAGGCCTGCTGGTGAGCTGACCCTGTAAAAGATTTTATCTGTGGGCAGGTGAGGGCCAGCAGGTGAGCTGACCCTCTAAAAAATTATATGCGAGGGCCTTCAGGTGAGCTGACCCTGTAAAAGATTTGAGTTGCGGGCCTGCTGGTGAGTTGACCCTGTAAAAGATTTGAGGTGTGGGCCTGCTGGTGAGCTGACCCTGTAAAAGATTTTATCTGTGGGCAGGTGAGGGCCAGCAGGTGAGCTGACCCTCTAAAAAATTATATGCGAGGGCCTTCAGGTGAGCTGACCCTGTAAAAGATTTGAGTTGCGGGCCTGCTGGTGAGTTGACGCTGTAAAAGATTTGAGGTGCGGGCCTGCTGGTGAGCTGACCCTGTAAAAGATTTTATGTGTGGGCCTGTGGGCAGCTGACCTATTAAAAAATTGTAGGTGAAGGCCTGCTGGTGAGCTGACCCTCTAAAAAAATTAAATGCGAGGGCCTTTAGGTGATCTGACCCTGTAAAACATTTGAGGTGCGGGCCTGCTGGTGAGATGACCCTGTAAAAGATTTGAGGTGCGGGCCTGCTGGTGAGCTGACCCAGTAAAAGATTTGAGGTGAAGGCCTGCTGGTGAGCTGACCCTCTAAAAAATATGCAAGGGCCTGCAGCTGAGCTGAACCCCTAAAATATTATATGCGAGGGCCTGCAGCTGGGCTGACCCTCTAAACAATTATATGCAAAGGGCCTGCAGCTGAATTGACCCTCTAGAAAATTATATGCGAGGGCCTGCAGCTGAGCTGACCCTCTAAAAAATTATATGCGAGGGCCTGCAGGTGAGCTGACCCTGTAAAACATTATATTTGAAGGGCATATATGCGAGGGCATTATATGTGACAAATAAGAATGTTGATATGATGGAAGAGGATGAGAAAAGGAAGATTCAACCATATACTCTTGTTTGTGGTGGAAGGGGTGCAGGGGAATACAGTGTATTCAGTACATTATAAACAACACATTTAAAGTGCCTTTATGTTCAGCCGCTTTCCTCTGGTGGAGTCGAGAAGTCATGGTCAATCCAGGCCTTGTTCATTTTTATAAGAGTCAACCTGTCAGCATTTTCAGTTGACAGGCGGATACATTTATCTGTTATAATGCCACCAGCAGCACTAAATACCCACCCATTGAGGACGCTGACACTGTCTGCTATGTACTCCTTCACCATCTTCCAAAAATTTTCTCTCCTTGTAACAGTAGGCTGCGCATCAGGGTGAGGGTGCTGGCGGGGTTTCATGAAACTGTCCCAGGCCTTGGAGAGTGTTGCCCTGCCTCTGTTGGAACTGCTGTGTGTTCCCCTTGTCTCCCCTCCTTGGTTGCCCATGGAACTACGGACTCTGCCTCCAGCGTTGTCAGATGGAAATTTTTGGAGCAATTTTTCACGTCGACAACAGCCGGTGAGTTGGCAATTTCAAGCACTGCTGCAGTGTTGACAGACTGGCTGAAGCTGTCGATGACTTGCGGAAATGTGCACACACGCGGCGCACCTTCACCAGTAGCTCAAGCAAATTGGGGTAGGTTTTGGGAAAACGCTGAACCACAAGGTTGAAGACGTGAGCAAGGCATGGGATGTGTCTAAGCTTGCCGAGCTCCAAGGCCGCCACCAAGTTACGGCCATTATCAGACACAACCATGCCTGGTTCTAGGTTGAGTAGCGAGAGCCACAGCTCAGTCTGGTCTCTTATCCCCTGCCACAGCTCTGCGGCGGTGTGCTGTTTGTCCTCTAAGCATATCAGCTTCAGCACGGCCTGTTGCCACTTCCCCACTGCAGTGCTACACTGCTTCCAGCTACTGACTTATGGCTGACTGGTGCTGCAAGAGGATAATTCGGAGGTGGAAGTGGAGGAGGAGAAGTAGGGGTTGGGGCCACTAACATAGGTGCTGGTGGAAACCCTGATCGACGTAGGGCCCGCAATCCTTGGCGTCGGTAGCACCTGTGCCATCCCAGGGTACGACTCGCTCCCAGCCTCTACAATGTTCACCCAGTGTACCGTCAGGGAAATGTAGCATCCCTGGCCACAAGCACTTGTCCATGTGTCAGTCGTTAAGTGGACCTTCCCATTAACTGCGTTGGTGAGGGTACGTGTGATGTTATGGGGCACATGTTGGTGTATGGCAGGCACGGCACACATTGAAAAATAGTGGCGGCTGGGGACTGCGTAAGGCGGGCAGGACGGCCGCCGACATCAGGCTGCGGAAGGCCTCAGTGTCCACTAGCCTAAATGGCAAAATTTCCAGGAAAGCTGCGCATTTAGTGCTATGGCCTGTGGGTGGGTGGCTGGGTATTTTCGCTTGCGTTCAAAAGCCTGGGGTAGGGACATTTGGACGCTGCACTGGGACACGGAAGTGGATGTGGTCACTGATGGTGCTTGCAAAGGTCCAGGTGCAGGGAGGGTGGCATCCGGGCCTGCACCTTCGACAGGGGATTGACCAGCACGTAACACAGGGGAAGAGGAGGCAGTGGTGTGACCCGCAGACACAGATTGTGGACCCAGGCATTCGTACCACTTATTACGGTGCTTGGATGCCATGTGGCGGTTCATGCTGGTGGTGATGAGGTTTTCTAATTTTCGTATGGCGCAAGTTGCAAACTACCATTCTTTTGTCGTTCGTAATTTCTTCAAAAATGTGCCAGACTACGGAACATCTACACCTTGGCAATGGAGATTTCCTCAAGGTGGTGCTCCGTGGAACAGTTGCTGGCCTGTTCGGTGGTGCCCGCCTTCTCCCTTTTGCCACCCCACTGCCTCTTCCAGCCTGTTGCGGTGCTGCAGATCCCTCCCCCTCTGTACTGCTCTCCTCACTCGGCTTGCCACCTTCCCAGGTTGGGTCAGTGACCTCCTCATCCAGCACCTCCTCTTCCACTTCCTCACTCTGATCATCCTCCTGATTTGTTGACCTAACCACAACCTCAGTGATTGACAACTGTGTCTCATCCTCTTCATCAACCTCTTGAGACAGTAATTGCGGTTGACTCATTGGCAACTGTGTCTCATCATCATCCACCTCATTAAACTCTAATTGCCGTTCACCACTGTCATGTTCTTGTGACTGTGGATGTTAAAGAGGTTGGGAATCAGGGCACAAGATCTCTTGTCCCTCTTCAAGCCTGCTTGGCGAGACGGCCAAATCAAGTAATGTCGCTGAAAAGAGCTCCTCGGAATATCCGATTGTGGGATCACTTGTTTGGCCAGACTGTAAATGGTGGGAGGAAGGAGGATCAGGGTGAGGATTGTGTAGACCAGACTCCTGGCTACTGAGACTGGACTTGGTGGAAGACAGAGTGGTGCTTAACCGACTGGAAGCATTATCTGCTGCAATCCAACCGACCACCTGCTCGCCCTGGGCTGAGTTCAAGAGTGGTGTCCTGCGCCGCCCTGCAAACTGGGACATGAAGCTAGGTATCGTGGATGAGTGTGTTTCTCCGCGCCCAGGCCCACGGCCTCTGCGTGCACCATCAGCATCACGGCCACTTCCCCGTCCCCTACTGCTCGCCTTCTTCATTTTAAATGTGATATATTCTTGAAATTACAGTAGGGTAGGATTTGGAAGTGTAAGTACAACAGTATTTGTGATGAGGAAACGTTATAGAGGACAGGTACCACCGGTAATTTCACAGTTCGCAGTGTCTACGGAAAAAGTACACTAGATGTCACTGATATTTTCGGGATGCGCAAACTTTAGACAGGAGATGTGGCGCGGATAATTTAACAGTCCGCAGCGGACACAGTCTACGGAAAAAGTGTACTGGATGTCACTGATATTTTAGGGATGCGCACACTTTAAACAGGAGATGTGGTGCGAATAATTTAACTGTTTGCAGCGGCCTATTACGCGGTATTTAGCGCAGGATGTGCTAAAAATATATATTGCTGCTGTCACACACAATGGTCCTTAAAAAGACTTTTGGGTTTCTGAAAAGCTTTTTGTATAGAAATCTTCCTATTACACTCCCTACACTGTCTGTCCCTTCTTATGCACTGCTCTCCCTAACACTGAGCAATTTAGCGCAGGTTGCGCTACAAACATATATTGCTGCTGTCACACACAATAATTCTTGAAAGGACTTTTGCGTCTCTAAAACATTTTTGTACACTTATAATATTCGATTTCACTCCCTACACTCTCTGTCCCTTCCTATCCTCAGCTCTCCCTGACTTAGAATGAGCCGAACAAGTGTCATCGGGTGCTATATAGCACCCGATGACGCATTCCAGCCAGCCAATCACTGTAATGCCAGCAGCCGACATGGCTACTGGCATTGCAGTGAGGGCAGTACTTACCTGCATTTTTATTGGCTGCTTAGCAGGTGTGAAACCTGCGGGGAGGAGACTCGAGCATTGCACTTGAGCACATGCGGTATCGGCCGAGTACCGCCATGTGCCGAGCATAGCGATGCTCCAGCCGAACTGGTATTCGGCCGAGCATGGTCGATCATAACTACACCTTAGCCAAAAACTTCCCTGGATGACCAGATTCACAAAACTGTTTTTGTCCCTTGAAGAAGAGTCTCTGCTGGACCTTATCAAGGAGGAAATCCGAGTACTCCCGAGTTGTATTTTGCATCACCCTTCTATTCTCCCAGATACCGCAGCCCTCTCTCTCATCCCATAGTCCTTTCTTAAATTTGAGATGTCACATACAAACAGCCCCCTAATAAATGCCTTAAACGCATCCCAAACCCATTGAATTTTAGCTGATTTATAATTGACATCCCCAAAAAACCCACCATCTGGTAAAATAATGCAAAAAATAATAATTTTTATTTATAAAAAAATACCAAATTTGCCAAAAATTGGGAAAAATTTGCTAATTTCCAAGTTTCAATTTCTCTACTTCTATAATACATAGTAATACCTACAAAAATAGTTATTACTTTACATTCCCCTAATGTCTACTTCATGTTTAGATCATTTTGGGAATGACATTTTATTTTTGGGGGACGTTACAAGGCTTAGAAGTTTAGAAGTAAATCTTGAAATTTCTCAGAAATTTTCAAAAAACAACTTTTTAAGGACCAGTTCAGGTCTGAAGTCTTACATAATAGAAACTACCCAAAAATGACCCTATTCTAGAAACTAGACCCCTCAAGGTATTCAAAACTGATTTTTACAAACGTCGTTAACCCTTTTGGTGTTCCACAAGAATTAATGGAAAATAGAGATACAATTTCAAAATTTCACTTTTTGGGCAGATTTTTCATTTTAATATTTTTTTTCCAGTTACAAAGCAAGGGTTAACAGCCAAACAAAACTCAATATTTATGGCCCTGATTCTGTAGTTTACAGAAACACCCCATATGTGGTCGTAAACTGCTGTACGGGCACACGGCAGGGCGCAGAAGGAAAGGAATGCCATACGGTTTTTGGAAGGCAGATTTTGCTGGACTGGTTTTTTGACACCATGTCCCATTTGAAGCCCCCCCTGATGCACCCCTAGAGTAGAAACTCCAAAAAAGTGACCCCATTTTAGAAACTACGGGATAGGGTGGAAGTTTTTTTGGTACTAGTTTAGGGTACATATGATTTTTGGTTGCTCTGTATTACACTTTTTGCGAGGCAAGGTAACAAGAAATAGCTTTTGTTATTTACAACATTGATCTGACAGGTTATATAATGTGGTATTTTTATAGAGCAGGTTGTCACGGACGCAGCGATACCTAATATGTATACAATTTTTTTATTTATGTAAGTTTTACACAATGATTTCATTTTTGAAACAAAAAAAATCATGTTTTAGTGTCTTCAAAGTCTGAGAGCCATAGTTTTTTCAGTTTTTGGGCGATTATCTTAGGTAGGGTCTCATTTTTTGCGGGATGAGATGACTGATTGGCACTGTTTTGGGGTGCATATGACTTTTTGATCGCTTGCTATTACACTTTTTGTGATGTAAGATGACAAACAATGGCTTCTTGTACACCTTTTTTATTTTTTTACGGTGTTCACCTGAGGGGTTAGATCATGTGATATTTTTATAGAGCCGGTCGATACGGACGCGGCGATACCTAATATGTATAATTTTTTTTATTTATGTAAGTTTTACACAATGATTTCATTTTTGAAACAAAAAAATTATGTTTTAGTGTCTCTATAGTCTGAGCGCCATAGTTTTTTCAGTTTTTGGGCGATTATCTTGGGTAGGGTATGATTTTCGCAGGATGAGATAACGGTTTGATGGGCACTATTTTGGGGTGCGTATGACTTTTTGATCGCTTGCTATTACACTTTTTGTGATGTAAGATGACAAAAAATTGCTTTTTTTATACAGTTTTTTTTTTTTACGGTGTTCACCTGAGGGGTTAGGTCATGTCCTTTCTTGGACATCCTTAAAAAAATTCGGAAAAAAGGACAATTTACTGCCATTATGAACAATAGGGGGGCACTCTCTGACCCTCTTAAGGACCATGTCTCTATCCCGGGAAACAAGAACCTTAGCTAGAAGAAACCGAGGTGGCCATTCGGGATTTGGGTTGTCCATCATATTTTTCAATGTATTTATACCAGACAAAAACACATTGAGAAATCTCCTGCTTCCCTTTTCTGTATTATGGAGCTGGCTGCCTGTGGCCACCACTAGGTGGAGCTCAGTGCAAAGGAATTTATTCAGGCTGAAATTATCTCTTTGCACTGAGCTCCCCCTATTGGCATCTGTATGAAAGTGCAATGTTTTTACTTTGTGAAGAGAGGAGTTCCCCGCAGGGCTTCCTCCGGGCCCCATAGCGGTTTTGTGGTGTGCCTCCATTAAAGGTATGTGACCGCCCTAGTGTCTCTGCTCTAGGTTCTCTCATGTATTGATTCTGCTCTAGGTCCTCCCCCACTTCTAGTTCTTTCCTCCCTTATAATTCAAGATTATTAAGGTAAGGAAAGGCCTTGCATTGGCTGTAATAATAATAAAAAATCAGGTGCGAATTGTAAATGCGGCACCCTTCCTCCACATCTCCCTGAAGACCATTTTTAAATATTGGCAAGTATGCAGCAACAGGAACCTTTCCCTGCAACCAGATATAACGAAAAACCTGTCCCTACATGATAAAGATTCCCAGCACAGATCAGGAATACAAGATTCCAGGTCCCTCCCCTGCACGTGTCCCGCTCTGCCACCAGATGGCGCTGGGTGCAACCAATGCTGTGGGACATCATGTGACGGTACAATATGTAACAATGAGATTTCCATGCAACTGCCATATGATTTTTGTTGCTTTAAATAGAGTTTGATGGGATTTTCCTGCAAATTCTAAAACTGATGGGACTTTTTCCTCCAGTGTAGAAGTCACACGTAGGTGCAACATTTAATTAGATTTTTATTTTTTTTTATTTTTTTTCAAGAAAATAATAAAATAATATAATGGGAAATACAAGTTATGTGATAGCGCTATGTGCCGCTCAGGGGTGAACGGCAGTGATGTAAGTATAAGGGGGGCAGAGGTGGGGGATGTACCCAGGCCATGTAGCTGCATCTTACCACTAATGGCGCACTTGCTAATCCAATGGGTAACAGAAAACAAGTAGAAGGACACTTCCGGGTGGGCGCACACCGCCGCTGCCGCACAGACACAGCATTCAATCAACAGCTTCCAAATGCAGGTGGTTAAACTGAAGTAGATTATAGCAGCTGCCGTGTGAAGCGAATACATTTCGGATAGCGACCAGTAGTCGGTCTCTCCCCGAGATATTAAACAGAAGAAAGTGAAGGGTACCTTGTAGACAGACCAGATAGATACGAGAGAGATTCTACGTATCCTTATTGCAGTTTAATTGACATTTAATGTTGGGGGCTTTATTCCCGTGGAGTACGGGGGACATGGCATTGCGGGTGATCACAGTATAGTGCCAGGTTTTAAATGCTCCTTCCGTAAAGAAACTCAGCAAAGAGTGCTCCGTGCAGACACTGAACCAGCAGGGGATGTTGGAAGATGTGAAGTTAGAAGAAGCCGCAAAATTCTGTATGTATCTTGGGAAGTTGTGGAAAGTCCCGAGGCTTAAAGCGGTTGTCTCGTCTCAAGCACTGGTGGCATATCACAATGTCTGATAGCTACAGGTCCCACCTCTGGGAACGAGCCCACAATGTGAAGGCGAGCAGATTGAGCATGCGCAGTCGCCCTCCATTCATTTCTATTGCACTGCCGAAAACAACCAAACACTGGCTTGGCTATTTCCATCAAGCCTCATTCACACTTCAGTGTTCGGTCAGTGATTTTGAACCAAAACCAGGTGCGGCTCAAAACACAGAACAGGTACAGATCTTTTCCTTATACCTTATGTCGGTGCAGTCTCCAATCCTGGTTTTGGCTCGAAATCACTGACCAATACACCGACGTGTGAATTAGGCTTCAACCCTATAGAAGTGAATGGAGCGGTGGCCGCTCTTGCGCGGTGTGCTTCCCATTCAATCTTACGGGCCTTTCCAAAAATAACCGAGCGTGAAGCTCAGCTATTTTGAGCAGTGCCATAGAAATGAATGGAGGGTGGCCACGCATGCGCAGTCCGCTCTCCTTCACTTTGCGGGCTCTGTTTTAGAGATAGGTGTGGGTCCCAGAGTGGGGACGCACAGCTATCAAACATTGGGGGCATATGATAGCAATATGCCACCAATGTTTGAGGTGACACAACCCCTTTAATTTTATTTTTTTTAAAGCAGACACAAGTGCCTCTCCACTCACCCTGTGTCTCTTCATTAACCCTCAACTCCTCTGCAGTACTGAAAGGGTTATTATCCTCCTTGCTCTGCCACTGCTAAGCAGCATTGGCTATAATACTGCGCTACTGAACTCATTTCCTTGCCTGAGCAATGTAGGTTCCAACTTCCTAGCATGCTAGTCTCTTGCTAAGGTGTTTGTTCTATGTTGTCTGCCCGTGCACTGACTGCTGCCTGTTTTCTGCATTCTGACCCACTGCTGGTGGACCTGACCTGTGCCTATTTACTACTGTGATCCTCTGCTGCCAGCCCTGAACTCAGACTTCTTTCTCATGTCTGTATGTACTCTGCCTTCCCTGACCTCTGCCTGTTACTGATTATAGGTTTTTCCTGATCATTCAGTGCTCCACACCAATGTCTCTGGCCCCTGAGGGTCGGCTGTCTACCATGCCAACACTACTTCAAGAGGTAGCGGCCTGGTCGCTCCCCTGCAATGAAGTTTAGATCCCTCTACTGGGGTTAAAGGATGAATACCAGGGCACTGCCAGGACAACACCCTAAGTCAAGCCGGCATGTTGACACAGTGGTTCCACACCCACTGCCGTGATAGGATTTTTATGGATATTACTGTTAAGGACAATGGTTGTGGAACCATTGTGTCAACTAACCGGTTTGATATTGGGCTAGACCTGTGGGACAAGGACTGACAGGCAGAACACAATACAATCCAAAGCAAAACACAGGCAGAACCAAACTGCAGACAAACAGGCAGAGAACATGCAAAATCTACGGAACAGACTTCAGGACACAGTTCACCCATAGCAGGTACAAGTTCAGATGGAACAGACACAGGAAACAGTTCAGACACAACAGGTCCAGAAGCAGGAACTTGGCAAGGCAGATCAGACAAGACCTAGAACTTGGGAATCCTTAGGCAAACAGAACTAGGACAAAATTCAGACCACACATGGAACAGACTCCAGAGCATGAAAAACAGAACTAGGATAAAAAATAAAGTAAGACGGCCGACAAACTACACAGAAGCCAAACACAGAACGTGCAGAAGATCCAACAGAATCTGAAATTGCAACAGTCAGAGACTGGACACTCAACTCTATAACAAGGCAACAACTCAGGAAATATATAGCAGACTTTAAGGGGTTAACTGACCTCTGAAATGCCCCCCCAGGCCCCTCACACACAACGTACTTACCTCACTCCCCAGCAACCGCGTTGCTTCTGAAGCCGGCATCCCTCGCGGGTGACGCTAGGGAGCCTCGTCTCCATCACCGCCGACCATTGGCTGCTCCCCCTCCCCGACGCCGGATGTTTTCATCCGCGCAACATGGAGATGCAGCGGCGGCCATGGAGCAAGGTAAGTACATTGTGTGTGAGGGGCCCGGGCATATGGGTGGGGGGCATTTCAGAGTTTGGATAACCCCTTTAACAAACTCATTAGTCAAACAGATGCAGACACACACAAGACCAAGGAACATTAACACACGCAATACTGAACTGGGGAAAGATACATAGCACCTTGGCACCAATTCACATCCAGAAGTAACCGAGGCCAGGGCGCGTGGAACAGTGGCAACATGAACTTCCATTCAAACCCACAAGAAGCTGACGTCTGAGCGGTACAAACACTGGTGAAACGCCATTGTAAGAATTAGAGTTTATCAATCAGCCATCTACAGTATTCATTGGAAAAGAGGAAATTTCATAATAGGATGTCAGCGGGTTGTGTCATATTTCCTCTCCAATGTGTGGGCACCTTATCGGTCGTTGACTAATTTCTGTCATAATTACTTAAGAGGATGGAAATGTCCTTGACCGCCTTTCAAGCATGTATCCGTCATAGTATTCTGTTGCTGTGGGTTACGCTTGTCCTCGTTACTGGGGCAGTGCCACCAATGTCGACTGGTGATCTGTTATTTGACTGAACTCATGCATATTACATCACTATGCACCTGAAATGTGATAATTACTAGGACATGCTAGCTCATTAGGTCTCTACTTGTGTCATACAAAGCATGCTATATTGGGATGTTATGTGATGTGATATGTTGCTGTGAAAAGCCAGAGAGGAAGGGGTAAAATGTATCTGCACTGTTGTGGGTAAAACATCCTTTGTGTACTTTGCTGATCAGTTAGGATGTATAATTGATATGCGATGACATCACAAGTAGCCTGTGAATGTGAAATGCCCTCTGGGATTCATATACCTTCAGACAGAATCTCTATGTTCCAGTTATATATATATTGAACCACACTGTATATTATGTATAATGCACTGTGAACTGCCAGAGGGACAGCAGAACTATACTGAGTCAGTGATCAGTGGAAGGCCAGCAAAACTCCTGCGTGATAGTTCGCCAGTAGGTGGAGGGGTGAGTGACACTTTCAAACTGGGGCACCATCTCAGGGCAGTGAAAACAGCTGAGCACCGCAGTGGAAAAGGGTAGCTCGGAGTAGGGGTAGAAAACTTGCACATCCTGGCTCCCACAAACTTGAGCGTTAGTGGACCTTGATAGGGTTAAAGGGGTTGTCCGGGTTCAGAGCTGAACCCGGACAGCCCTCCATTTTCACCCCGGCAGCCCCCCTGACATGAGCATCGGAGCAGTTCATGCTCCAATGCTCTCCTTTGCCCTGCGCTAAATCGCGCAGGGCAAAGGCATTTTTAGTAGTTCCGGTGACGTACCGGGGCTCTCCATGGGGCTGACAGGAACCCCGGTGACGTCACCGGCACTGAAGGGCGGTATTTAACTCTGCCCTAGCCAGTAAAATGGCTAGGGCAGAGCTAAAGGCCGCCCCTCAGAGCCGGTGACGTCACCGAACACACTGCCGGGCGGAAGTTACCGCCCGGCAGTGTGTTATTGAAAACAAAAGAGCCCGTGCCCTGCGCGAATTAGCGCAGGGCACAGGAGCGCATCGGAGCATGAGATGCTCCGATGCTAGGCTTAGGGATGCTGCCGGGGTGAAAATAAGGGTATGTCCGGGTTCAGCTCTGAACCCGGACAACCCCTTTAACTGTAAGAGACACAGCAGAGCTGACCTAGTAGGTCAGTGGAAGGGTCATACCCAAGGCCATCAAACTTCCTGCATGATAGCTAGCTAGCAAGTAGAGGTGTAACCTCCAACTGGTGCACCATTTCTAGAGTAGGTGTAGCCGACTGGCACTTCCTAGCTGACACACTCTTTTTTCTTTCTTTTTTTTCTGTTTTAACTTCCCCATAACCACTCATGTCCCACTCCTCCCTATCCTTGCGCTGCGTCTCAGAACCCTCTATCATCCCAATACAAGCAACAAAAAAAGAAAGGAAAGAAAGACTAAGAAAGAGAATAGGAGAAGTCAAGGGAAATGGAATCATAAAATTGGGGATGAGGAAGATTAAGACCTCCAAGCCTCCCATATCCTAGTCCACTTCTCCTGACTATTTCTTTGCCTATATAGGACATTCTCATAATTGTTAACCCTATTAACCAAGTTTATAAAAGTGTTAAAATTTGGTAAATTTCGTGAAAACCAGACTCGAGTGATCAAAAGTCTCGCCAACAACAGTATTCTATTCAAAAGAATCATTTTATATTTATGGCAATTTACCTTAGAAAGATTACTCAATATGCAACATTCAACCATAAATGGAATTGAGAGTCTCAATTTATGAGTAACAAAGTTTGATAATCACAATCCAGTATTCTTTTAGTTCTGGACAAGACCAGAGCATGTGTAAGTGATCAGCCCCAAAAGAATCACACCGTGGACACTTAGAACTATCTCCTAACCCACATTTATTAAGCCATAAGGGCGTAACATATAATCTATGCAAAATATTAAATTGTATCAATACGTGATTAAAATTGTGAGATATTGATCTCAAGTTCACAAATATATTTCCCCATCCCTCTAAATGGATCCTTGGGAAATCAACTCCCCAGGCCCCTTGTCCTGGTGATTGTATTTTAATAAATAGTGCCTTAAGTAAAAATTTATACAAATTTGCAATCTTAACCCTCTGATCGAAGTTCCCTAGCAGATCATTTAAAGAAGTAGAAACATCTATCTCCAAAAGTGATTTATTCTTTACACTAACAAGTGCCGCACATAATTGAAAATATCTAAACCAAGACAAACCATCCATAGTCTCCTTTTGTGATAACACTGAGAACGGAAGTATCTCTTCATTCTTCACCACTTGTGTAACATATCAAATATAATTTTTTTGCCAATACTGGTCCCCGGCGATTTTATCTAAAACCCAAAGGGCATGCCAAAGGGGAGTACACTGCAGAGATCCTTTAATTCCCTGCCATCTTCTAATAGTGTCCCATGCCTTGGATCAGCCATCCTCAAACTGTGGCCCTCCAGCTGTTGCAAAACTACAACTCCAAGCGTGCCCGAACAGCCTACAGGTATCAGCCTACAGCAGGGCATTATGGGAGTTGTAGTTTTACAACAGCTGGAGGATGCCTGCCTTGGATAGTAGCTTTTTAGCCTCTCAGTACTCCTGTTGCATATTAATCAATTGCCCCGATTCCAATAATGTAAATATGTTATTGTACAAAGATCTCCTCACCAAAGTGGTACACAATACACTTTTCTCCCAGTCACGATATAGCCATAATTGCCCGGCTATAAAATAGCCCTTGAAATAGGGAAGAGTCAATCCTCCCTGTTCCAACGGCCTGTATAAGTATTCCAATTTAAGCCTTACCCGCTTTCTTCCCCACAACAAATCGTTAATAATTCTCTCAATAAGCTAAACAAAAACTATCCTCTATCCATATAGGTGAATTCCTGAGGATAGAGGAGCTGTGGCAAAATCACCATCTTAAGACCAAGGAGACTCTGTCAGCTCTGGATAAAGGAAGTCGGAGCCATATCCCAATTTTTTACCTCAATTTAGTTAATAATGGAATCAAATTAAGCTGTAGAAAATCTTCGATTTTGGGGATATATTCATGGACAAATATTGAAGAGCTGCCACACCCTTGAGCATCAGTGGACCTGGATGAGGTTAACTGCCAGAGACACAGCAAAGCTGGGCTGGGTCAGAGGTCAGTGGAGGGATCATTTCCAAGGCGTCCTCACACTGGGAGCACGTTTCTATGAGTCCATGTATGGAGGTGCCAGATAGGACCTTGTGGTCATTGTGCAGTCTGTAGCACAGTTGTATCATAGAACATGTCTGCTGGGAGAAAATTGAAACTGGAGGTAGAAAGCCAGCAAAACTCCTGCATGATAGCTAGCTAGAAAGTGGAGGTGAGGGACACTTTCCAACTGATACACCATCTCAGGCCTTAGGGCAGTTAAAGCAGCTAAGAACTTCAGTAGAGAGGGTAACCTAAAGCAGGGGAAGCTGACTTTTTCCTAGCTACCACACCCTTAAGTATTAGATGATATTTGGAGAAGCCAAATCAAGATTAAGGAATAGCCAGCTTGCTGCAAGAGAAACGCCTGAGCAAATAGTGGCGTGCAGACTGTGTTCGTAAAGTGTGTCGGGATAAGAAAAAAACTGGGAGGTGAAGAGATGACAGTGCAGCCTCTGAGCTGCAAAAGCCATCTTCATTGCTGTCACGAAGAAGGAGACTCTGAGCTCGTCTGGTTCCTTCCACCATCCTTGAGCCACACAAAGCAGAGGGCCAAACAGATCATTCGGTGATGGCTGACTGCCCTTACACTTCCAAAAACAAATCCCAGCTGTCTCCTGTGGTAATGTTCTCTGACCTGCCAACTTCTGGCCACCGCTTTTTGTCAGAGGATTAAAGAAAGAATGTAAATCTGTGACCGGAGCGAGAAGAAAATATGTTTACCTCCAGACTTATCCAAACAAAGTGACCTTTTGTGAACTCTGTGCCTTGGAAGCCACCGAATGTGTAAAAAGAGATCAGTATTTGCTGTTGATAAGATTCAGTTCACTTTGGCGCTGTTTCTTGTTATGTTTGGGTTTTGCTGGAACCTAAATGGAGATCTGGCCGGCACCATTATAGGCCAGTGGGACCTTTCTTACCAGTCATGAGTCAGAAGTGTCCTCCAGCAATCAGCTGTAATCTGTGAGAAAATCGGTCAGTAGGTGTTAAATTTCCCTGCAGCACCACCACAGGAGAAAAGAAGCATTACACAGCGTCCATTCACTTCAATGGATTGTGTGCATAATACAGGACAGGTCCTCCAGAGTGGGAAATGCTCTTTGTAACCATTCTCTAAGATTTGAGGAACCTAACAGAGGACCCCCTGTATTAAGTCAGAATTACAACATGTTTTGGGCCTTAGTGACCAATACATTTTTTAATTCTGTATTCCAAGAGCTATAACTTTTTTATTTATTTATTTTTGTCAATGTAGCCGCATGAGGACTTGTTTTTTGCGGGACAAGTTGTAGTTTTTAGTTGCACCAACTTACCGATTAACTTTTATTAACTCTTTTTCGGGAGATGGGAAAAAATATTAATACTGCCGGAGTTTTTTTACATTATAAATTTCGTGGCTTTTATTTTTCAGCATAGATTACATTATAAGTTTATTCTCTGGGTCAGTACGATTACGATACCAAATACATATAGGGGGTCTTTCACTAACTGATATATAGGCCAGTTTTCTGGTGTATACAGTATCTGATTCAGATTGCGGCACAAAGCTTATTCGCTCTGCAGTCTGTGACTTTACCCCGCTCACGCCAGGTCTAAAAAACGGAGCGTGGCATGGGCCCGAGGCACGGGCGGTCCAGCAGGCCCGTCTCATTTATCATTTTCTGCACCTGTTTTAGGCTTATAAAAAGTTCTAAATCTACGTCAGCAAGGAAGCTGGCGGAGATTTAAACTCGCGGTGGATGTTCCGAAGTTACGTAGAGGCCGGGGGCTTTATATAACTTTGTCGGATCCACCGCCAGCGCAGGGGTTATTAAGACCAGTCTCTAAAACCCCTGTCTTAATAAATAACCCCCATAGGTTTTTAAGTTTCATAACTTTTTTATTTTTCCTTCTACAGAGATGTGCGAGGGCTTGATTTTTGCAGGATGACCTATAGTTTTCATTGGTATCATTTTGGTGAACATAACACTTTTTTGATTGCTTTTTTTTATTCCATTTTTTTGTGATGAATAAGCTGAAAAACAGCAATTCTGCCGTTCACAAATGTGATAATTGTGTAGTTTGTGGAAAGGATTTTATATTTGCAGTTTTTTCCAATTACATGTAAATCATTTTTTTAAGGGATTTTTATTTATTTATTTATAAAACGTAATTTAACTTTCCTTTTAACCATTTACTAGTCTCACAAGGGTGATCTTCAGATCCTTTCTATAATACACTGTACTGCTTATGCACTATACTTACAGTCACTATCTGATGACGTGCAGACCTTGGTGCCTTCATCAGGCTCCTTCTCTAATGGCTGATCTGGGCCTTTAGAGCAGGAGCTCAGCTGTCATGAGAGCGCCGGGCTCCTGCTCTTCGCTGCACAGGACAGTCGCGCGGGGCTTAGACTAGGCCCCTGTAAAAAGGCAACAACGTAGCCTAAGGGCCGTTACTGATCACCGTAAAAAAGCATGTTGGCTCTAATGGGTTAAGACGAGAAATTATGATAGATGTGGGAACAAAGCCCAATGGCGTGGGCCTTTGGTGTAACGTTTTAGTTTTCCGGTATTGAGATCCGTCATAGGGGCTCAATACCGGAAAAAAACTGATCAGTTTTGTCCCCATTCATTGTCAATGGGGAAAAAACTGAACTGAACGGAGCGCTCCAAAATGCATTCCGTTCCATTTAGTTGCGTTCCCATACCGGAGAGCAAACCGCAACATGTTGTAGTTTGCTTTCCGTCCTGGGATGCAGAGCAAGACGGATCCAGCATTACCCCAATGCAAGTCAATGGGGACGGATCAGTTTTCTCTGACACAATAGAAAACTGATCCATCTCCCATTGACTTTCAATGGAGTTCATCTTGGCTGTGTTAAAAATAATGCAACCGGATGCGTTTATAACGGATGCAGATGGTTGTATTATCAGTAACGGAAGCGTTTTTGCTGAGCCCTGCCGGATCCAGCAAAAACGCTAGTGTGAAAGTCGCCTAAGCTACAATCCTAGATGCAACTCATGGACAGGTGTTTCTGAAGCAGCCATATTTTTCTAATATTGTACAATTTCTTTAAGGATTCTGGATGCCTTAAAGGGGTCCTCTCACTAAAGTAAATGGCATTTATCATGTAGAGAAAGTTAATACAAGGCACTTACTAATGTATTCTGATTGTCCATATTGCTTCCTTTGCTGGCTGGATTCATTTTTCCATCACATTATACATGGCTCGTTTCCATGCTTACGACCACCCTGCAATCCAGCAGAGATGGTCGTGCTTGCACAGTATTGGAAGAAGCACCAGCCTACGTGCGTTCCCACGGCCCCGGCCATCAGAGAGCCTGGTGTTTTTTCCTATAGTGCGCAAGCACGACCACTGCTGCTGGAATTCAATGTGGTCATAACCATGGATACAAGCAGTGTATAATGTGATGGAAAAATGAATCCAGCCAGGAAAGGAGGCAATATGGAGAATCACAATACATCAGTAAGTGTCTTGATTTAACTTCCTCTACATGATAAATGCCATTTGACGAAGTGAAGCAAATCAGGAAATTGTTCAATTCACTGAAATGAGGTGTTGCACCAAGACGAACAGCTGGAGGTACTCTGCACACAGAAGACCATGCTAAGGCCTCATGCACATTGGAAGTCTGCAGGTGTAAGGTGTAAAGGTGTGGGGTGGCGTGGAAGCAATGGCAGGTGGAGGCATGTGGTGCAGTTTTGCAGTACCATTTAAAATGTTACCCTTTGTCTCCCCTAGGAGCGATACAGGGTAAAACACTGAAAAAATCTCCATATATGATCTTCTGCGTGTGGAGACACACTATGGGTCCATCCATACATTTCCATAGGTGCCTTCCATTTAGCATCCTTTGTGTCCACCCCATGTCCAGCTCTTTATCTCCTGAGAGTAAGCAATGAATGACAGCAAGCAAAGATCTTGAAAAAACTATGAGAAATTGATACAGGATATATATTGCAAAATACTCTTTTAATAGACTTTTTTTTAAAACAAAATTGAAACAAAAATTGCATCAGTTTTGGTGCAAAAATAAAAACAAAACAAGTGCCAGCCTCGTCAATGCTACATTGCCACAATGCTAAGCACCAGCCGCCCTCCATTCACTTGGAACGCTTGAGTTTGGAGCAGAGCCGCAAGTGCTAAGGTGTGGCACCATGAAAAGACCGAAGAAGCAGCAGCAGGTATGAGCTTGCCCCCCTCTTTCACAGTTTCTGGAAGTGGGTACGTTGTGGCATTGGCAGGACGGTGGCAGCAAACAGGGCACTGTGTACAGATCTTTTGGCGCCTCGTGTTTACCGCCTTTCATTCTTCTTATGTTTGTCTTTGATCACTTCCCGATACATGGGTGACACGAGAAAGTATTATCTTCTGTAGGGTTAACCCATAACGCCCCATCACCAGCAGCCTTTCTACATTCACACAAATTCCAATGTTTTCCATTATTCGTATGACCACAATTTTTTAGCGATTTTTGCACTTGGCTAATGGCCCAAACTTTTTTTTATTTGTAGGCATTTACTAGTGATGAGCAAATTTCTCGGGTCCAATTCTAATGAATCAGTCGGAAGATTCGATAAATTTGACCGAAGTCAAAAGTGGTCAGATTGTCCTGAAAATTTTTATATCTAAGCATTATTTTTATTTAAAAAATGTCACATTTTTTTCTTCTCCCCTTTCAAGCTACTCAATGCCAAGACAGCATTAGTAATGTCAGAGTGACACTGACAGCTATGGGTAAACGCATGGTTGACGGTGTTAACGAACAGCCTGTTTAATAGCACACTGTGTCTTTGGATTTCTTATGTTTTAAAAAAAATTAAAGAAGTTCCAAAAATTGTCCCTTATGGTCCCTTACTGTCCCTTTGTACACAAACAGTGGTATTGAAAGAAACAGTGGCTTGTTCTGAACAGTCTGACACAGACTCACTAATATAGCGCTGACATATTCCACATATCACTTACTCACTTTTAGCTACCAAAATAATTGTTTGTCGGGTTTTATATAGTGTTATTGATTTATTTTAGTTTTTTTTAGGATAAATGATAAAAATTAGTAGAAAAGTAAAAAATGTTTAATCTTTATTTTTGAAATTTCCCAAGGAAAACCAATATATATAATGGGTTCCTTTTGTTTTGGCCGTCTTGCTATATATTGTGCGGTCCTTAACAGGTTAATCATGATTTATGTGAATATTTATTGTAATGGCGTAAGGAGATCATCTGAGGCTGATCTCAACACAAAAACAGGCTCCTTGTAGTTATGTAATTATAACATTATACGTGCATTCATACGCGGAGCCACAGTCACTGAACGACAGACTAAAGCTGGGTTCACATATCTCTGCTCATGTTTTTGTGACCTGTGGGATTAAGGCTGAACTTTACCCATAAAAAACAAAACATTCAAGTTAATACGAGCAATAAAGGTTTTTTTTTGGGGGTTGTGGCTTAACATGGAATTACGGAATGAGTTGGTGGCGTTAAGACATTGTGTCCAGTGGTGTCTGGGAATGGCAAAAGGTGAGTATATGGAGCATCTGGGAGATTTGTCAGCTCTACCTGTGGTCCAGAAAATGGCAACTTTCTCCATGGGGAATATTGACTGGGCTGGTTGTTACCCGTCAGGGCTCTAACCCTAACCCTGTGTGGCAGTTGTGATAATATAGATGCTAAAATGTAGCTGGATTATCGCCGTCTGGAGATTTCACCATGGGTATATGAAACTTGGAACTGCTCCTTGATGCTGCTCAGCGTGACAAGAGGAGGAGGAGGAGGAGGAGTGCCGACTCTTTTACAATGATGAGACTACTGGGTCACCCACTCAGAACAGAAGGATGGCAATAGAAAGGAGTTGTATATAACTGCTGGACAATGATAATCTTGAGAGTAGTGCAGAACACGCCACACGGCATGCACTCACACCCTTGCTGAGGGTGAGTGCTAAGTAAGGCCTGCTGCAGCAGGTGAGAAAGCTTCAGAGCCTGCCGAAGGAAAGGGAGTCTCCCTCCTTGCCAATCTAATCCTCCGAATTGCTGAAGACCAGACATTAATTGTAGTCCCTGTTGAGGGACGTGAGGTGGCAGTCATCACAACTGCGGTGCTGTGTGTGCAGCAGGCAAGGGAACCTCTCTCTTGCAGATGGTGACCTGCAGATGAGACAGAGGCAGAAGATGATAGAGGACTTGCAGATGAATGGCTGCAGTGATGACTGATGAGCTGCTGAGGAGTGCAGGGGAAGAGGGAGTCTCCCTCACCGTCAGAGTGCCAGGTGAAGAAGCTGGGTCCACTGAGAAGAAGAGGCAGCATCAAAATAGAGTTAGTGCAGCTGGGTCGAAGAGGAGCAAATAAGATAAGATAAGATGCCTTTATTGTCACTGTACAATACAATGTAATACAATGTACAATACAATGAAATGGCCTGTGCATTAGCGTCTGGGAACATGGGAAGCAAAAGGATAAGTGCCTTGAGAAAGTGTCACAAGCTACAAGGAGAGTGGAGACCCTGAGCTTGCAAATTGCGATCCCCAATGCACGGAATGGCCATGCACATGAGCCCTAAATGTGTAAGGACTGTGCCTTTAAGGGACAGCACCTCTATTTGATAATCAAAGTGCAAACCTTGCCTCTATGTGACAGATGTGAAACCGTTAAGTTGGCTGTAAATACCTTGAGGAACCCCAAGTTATATACCGTCATTAAGTGATTTCTCCAATACCTTGACGCTGGAGCTGTATATGTGTTGCATGATGCAGTGTGTACAGTGCCCCCTTATGGAGACATATATATGTACAGTAAAGTGGTGCAGAAGTCCCTGCCATTATTTCTGTGCCATCCAGTAAGTCCTGGAGGTCTTTCCCAACCTCTATAATTATACTGTATGACGTGATTACCGGCCTTTGGCCCTCCTGACCCCATTCACCTCCCTGCTGTTCCTATCAGCCTATATGGTTACTGGTTGCATTATCTCACTCCAGTAATGGATCCCTATTGGTCCACTCAGCTGTCAGTCACCCCCCAGGGTCCCCAAAGAGTCACTTTAGCACTAGCTTCCTTCAAGACTAACCAACCCATTGCAATCTCCCTAAACAATTATGGTTTTCACTGGCACTGGCCTCCTACTCGGTCAGTGGTTTACTGGTTGGTTGGCAACCCTACATGGGAAGGCCCCAATGCCTACCGACTACAGTATAACAAAAAAAAGATGAAAATAAAATTGAATGAATAAAAAACTCAGTAGGATTTGTTTGGTCATGTGACCATTGTGTTTTTTTGGGTATTACTAGCATCCCTAGGGCCTGACCCGAGGGAACAATATTGTTTTGTTGTTTATAATAAAGTTTCAAAAAGTTATCAAAACTACACAAAAAAGAATAAATTTTTTATTATCATTTTTATAAAAACAGTTTTTATTAAAGGGGTTATCCCATGATAAATGTAAAAAATGAAAATCAGTCATTATATAGGACAAGACAATCTCTTTATAACAAAGCGAGAACCAGCCGTGCACCTCCCATGGATCCAGAGATCTCCCCATTCATTGTTCCAATTGCTCTGCTAGGTTTATATCAAGCTGGCAGCTCGAGGTTGTATCTTTTCTGCCGATGCTCAGGGGGTGTGCCCCTTCTGCTACAGCTCTCTCCCTCTCATAGCTCAAGAGGTTGTTGATGGATGGAACTGAGCATCTGCATCCACCTCTGTGAGGTGGACAGAGAAATAAGAAAAATAACGAACAGCAGGTGGCGCTATACAGTTACATATTATAGAATAACTCAGTCGCTGTACTTCATTTTTAATTACATTCAATTACAAAAGTCTTCAGGTGCTGATTTGAAAACTACAAAATGTTTTTTGTGGGACAACCCCTTTATTACAAAAAATACACATATGGCATATCCTCTTAATTGTTATAAGCTGTAAAAAAAAACTGCTGAAACATAATTTAGAGTGCACGGAAAGCACAGAAAGCACTCTAAAAAGATCAATACAAAATAAAAATCATAGAAACCTATTTACAGGATACAAAAAGCCCAACATGCATAAAGCATATGATAGAATCAGAAGAACAGCGGGTCAGCAGTGTCCCAACGGGTTTTACCCTTGCCCAGCAAATCCATGGGCAAGGAACGCCCCTGCTAGATGTGACCTGCCGCTAGGGTTTTATTCCGTTTTTGTAGAGCACCTACTTACCATAAACCCTGAGAAGTTTGCGGTAGGCCTTGAGGGATCTAAACACCTTGACTACATCATTGGCAAAAGGTTAGTTAAGCCCCAGGTCATCGAGGTGGAGGTGATAGAGAACATAACAAAAAAAAAATCAGGGCATTTCGCGGCATCACTGGGTACCACCGTCGATTTGTACCAGATTTTGCCATGATTGCAGTGCCATTGACTGGTCCAGACGGATGCTTCTGATGCAGGGTTTGGAGCACTGCTGTCACAGGTTGTCAGTGGTGAGGAACACCCGGTGATGTACCTGAGCAGAAAGTTGACCCCAGCAGAGAAAGAATATTCAATTGTGGAACGGGAATGTTTAGCCATCAGTTGTCCATTGTAGTCACTCAAATACTATCTGTTGGGCAGGAAGTTTCCATTGGTGACGGACCATGCTCCACAAGGAGGAAAATGGAAACAGTGACCCAGTGGTTTCTATCTTTACAAAATTTACATTTTAAAGGTGGAAGTCGGAGAAAGCTGCGGGGGAATGCAGATGCAATGTCCAGAATTATCCCAGTAGGGTGGGGAAGGGATATGTAACATGGTGGCCGGTAAAGTACCGGAGAGGTTGTATATCTCACCCAGAATGGTGGGTGAGGTAAAAAGAATTGAGAAAAGCCAAGTTGTTTCAGCAAAGTGTTACGATATTTGTTGAGGCTTTTTTTTATGGGCTGTGTTTTAAGGGCTTCACTTTTTATGGAATGGCATGCAGGTGTTGGGATGTGTCATTCCCTCCCCACTCCAGTATAATGCTTTCTCCTAGCGTCAGGCAAACCCAGGTGTAGCTGCAGGCCTTATTACTGTGGGGATAAATACAGGGCTGAAATGCTCATTCAGGGTCAAAAGCCCGGAAGCTGCATGACCTGTTGGCTGTGTATAGCCTAATCTCCTGTGTTAGGGCTCATGCACATGAATGCAAACAGTGGGTCCGCAACATATGGGCACCGGGCTTGTGCACTTCGTGTAATGGATGCGGACCCGTTCACTTAACTGGGTTCGCAATCTGAGTGGTGTGGAGTGGAAGCATGGATTGGAAGCACTGTGGAGCGCTTCCGTGGGATTTCGATCCATGCGTCCGCACCGCAAAAAAAAAAAAAGAATATATTCTATTATTTTGCGGTGAGAACTGAATCTTGTGGATCGCAAATGGCAACGGCAGGCACACGGCTGGTGCCCATGCATTGCGGACCTCCATTTGCAGTCCGCAGCACAGTCATGGGGTGCACATGTTCGAGTACATGAGCCCTTATGCTCTGAACATAGGTGAGAAAAGCACAATGTTTAGTTAGCACCCAGATGGGCAAAAACTTTTCTTTTTGTTGTTTATGTACTATGTATGTGCTTTGGTTGCACTCAATTGACTGAATAACTTGGATGGAAGATAAACGGTATTGGACTGATGACTGCTGAATCCTGTGAAATCTGTCACCACTGACCCTGTCAATTTACAGACCCATGGCACTATTTACAAGAATATAACTACTATAATACTGCTCCTATGTACAGGAATATAACTACTATAATACTGCTCCTATATACAGGAATATAACTACTATAATACTGCTCCTATGTACAAGAATATAACTACTATAATACTGCCTCCTATGTACAAGAATATAACTACTATAATACTGCCTCCTATGTACAGGAATATAACTACTATAATACTGCTCCTATATACAAGAATATAACTACTATAATACTGCCTCCTATGTACAGGAATATAACTACTATAATACTGCTCCCTATGTACAAGAATATAACTACTATAATACTGCTGCTATGTACAAGAATATAACTACTATAATACTGCTCCTATGTACAAGACTATAACTACTATAATACTGCTCCTATGTACAAGAATATAACTACTATAATACTGCCTCCTATGTACAGGAATATAACTACTATAATACTGCTCCTATATACAAGAATATAACTACTATAATACTGCCTCCTATGTACAGGAATATAACTACTATAATACTGCTCCCTATGTACAAGAATATAACTACTATAATACTGCTGCTATGTACAAGAATATAACTACTATAATACTGCTCCTATGTACAAGACTATAACTACTATAATACTGCTCCTATGTACAAGAATATAACTGTTATAATACTGCTCCTATATACAAGAATATAACTACTACGATACTGCCTCCTATGTACAAGAATATAACTACTATAATACTGCCTTCTATGTACAAGAATTTAACCTCTATAATACTTCTCCTTTATACAAGAAAAGAACTACTATAATACTACCGCCTATGTACAAGAATATAACTACTATAATACTGCTCATATGTACAAGAATATAACTATTATAATACTGTCCCAAATGTGACACTGTAGGAGCGGACTTTCTCCATATGATATGGACTTGTCCAGAACTTATAAATTATTGGAATAGTATCAATAACTGTATTATGTATAAACTAAAAATTCAAATTCCTTTTGAACCACAAGTATTTGTTCTTAATGATCTTTCCAAACTAAAAAATCACAAGTATCAAAAGATTTTCCTGAGCAGAATACTGATGTTGGCTAGAGTTCTGATCAGTCGGACCTGGTTTGCCCGTTCCGCTCCAGACATAAATACATGGTTAAACTTAACTGATAAGGTAAAGAACTATGAGAAAATTATATATAAACGGAGGGAAACTGAGTACCAGTGGAGTAGGATATGGGACGGTTGGAGGATTTGATTAGCTGAGGTCAGGTTGTTTCATATTTGGGGGTCCTACTTTGACGCACCACATATTGGGGGGGAGGGAGGGGAGGGTTTTCTAATTGCTATGAAAAGACGAGTTGAATATATTTATGTTTATATATAATTAGCTGGGTCACTAAGAATTGAGAGATTGTAAAAATCTTATTTATTGTAAATGTTTTGTATTTTGCCCAATAAATTTTTTGAAACAAAAAAAAAAAAGTCAAGTCAGGACGGATCCGTCTGACTAACAATTAGACTTCGATTTTTTTCTGAAATGTGGTGCAGACGGATCCGTTCTGAACGGATCCCATCGTCTGCATTACAGGAGCCTAAGGCTACTTTCACATTTGCGTTTAGAGCGGGTCCGTCTGAGTCGGATCCGCTCATATAATGCAGACGATGGATCCGTTCAGAACGGATCCGTCTGCATTATATTGTAAAAAAAAAAATCTAAGTGTAAAAGTAGCCGCAGACGGATCCGTCCAGACTTTACATTGGAGGTCAATGGGGGACGGATCCGTTTGAAAATTGAGCCATATTGTGTCAAATTCGGGCGGATCTGCCCCCATTGACTTCCATTGTAGGTCTGGACGGATTCGTTTGCCTCCGCACGGCCAGGCGGACACCCGAACGCTGCAAGCAGCGTTTAGGTGTCCGCCTGCTGAGCGGAGCGGAGGACAGACTGTGCCAGACTGATGCATTCTGAGCGGATCCGCGTCCGCTCAGAGTGCATTAGGGCTGGACGGATGCGTTCGGGGCCGCTTGTGAGAGCCTTCAAACGGAATTCACAGGCGGATCCGCTCCGAACGCAGGTGTGAAAGTAGCAGTAAGCTGTAGGTCGAGTGCTGCTAATGCTAAACATTGTTCTGACATGCATGCGATATGAAATAAAATACAGTGCTGTAATACAAAAAAAAAAAAAAAAAAAAAAAAAATAATACTGCTCCTATGTACAGGAATATAACTACTATAATACTGCTCCTATGTACAAGAATATAACTACTATAATACTGCTCCTATGTACAAGAATATAACTACTATAATACTGCTCCTATGTATAAGAATATAACTACTATAATACTGCTCCTATGTACAGGAATATAACCACTATAATACTGCCCCTATGTACAAGAATATAACTACTATAATACTGCTCCTATGTACAAGAATATAACTACTATAATACTGCTCCTATATACAAGACTATAACTACTATAATACTGCTCCTATGTACAAGAATATAACTACTATAATACTGCTCCTATGTACAAGAATATAACTACTATAATACTGCTCCTATATACAAGACTATAACTACTATAATACTGCTCCTATGTACAAGAATATAACTGTTATAATACTGCTCCTATATACAAGAATATAACTACTACGATACTGAATCTTATGTACAAGAATATAACTACTATAATACTGCTCCTATGTACAAGAATATAACCTCTATAATACTTCTCCTTTATACAAGAAAAGAACTACTATAATACTACCGCCTATGTACAAGAATATAACTACTATAATACTGCTCCTATGTACAAGAATATAACTACTATAATACTGCTCATATGTACAAGAATATAACTATTATAATACTGCTCCTATGTATAAGAATATAACTACTATAATACTGCTCCTATGTACAGGAATATAACTACTATAATACTGCTCCTATGTACAAGAATATAACTACTATAATACTGCTCCTATGTACAAGAATATAACTACTATAATACTGCCCCTATGTATAGGAATATAACTACTATAATACTGCCCCTATGTACAAGAATATAACTACTGTAGGGGGCGGAGCCTGGCTGTGTAGCTGAATGGCTGCTGGTTTTTGAGCTCCTCATCCTTGCTGGTGTTTCAACCCCTTTTTTAAGCTTAAAACATCGCACAGTGGGCAAAGTGGGGAGAGACCGATCCAAAGATCAACCAGAACCCACCCCGGTTCGGTCCAGGCAACCAGATATGGACCAATTCCTGAAGAAACAGCTGAAACTTCGGCCTGCTGAGACTCCCAAGATGGTGCCAAATGTAGCCCAGCTTTCCGACATGGAGGACTACTTCGATGCTGGCAGCGCTTCTGATGCCTCTACCTGTAAGTCCCGCAGACGAGGGGGTGCCTTCTCCAAGGAAGCGCTTCTCAAGGTGCTCAACTCAGCCTTGGCCCCTATCAAGAAAGATCTGGCTGACATTAAAGAAGATCTCCGTAAATGGGGCACCGAGTAGCGCAGCTCGGAAATTTGCAAGACGCCACCATTAAGCGCGAAGAAAAAACCTACAATGCGATCCAGGCGCATACCGACCTGCTCAATGGTGCGCTTTTGAGAATAGAAGATCAAGAAAACCACAATCGCAGAAGGAATCTGAGGATTCGAGGCTTGCCAGAATAGGTTGCATCTAAAGCACTAATAAAGTTGCGCTAGAAATATTCGCAAATTTACTAGACCAGGAAAGGGCTGCGGAAAACACAATCGAGCGCATTCACCGCGCTTTAAGGCCTAAACCTAAGGCCGCTGACCCACCTCGGGACTTCATTTGTGGTCTCCTCGGTTATGTCGATACGGCCGCACTTATGAAGGCAAGTAGAGAAGTGGACCAACTTTTGCATGAAGGTGCGCCCATCCTGTTTTCCGTCCACGTTGACAAAAAGGCGCCTACTCTGCCTGCTACTTGAAGCCCTCAAATCCTCGGCCACCCTGTTCCAGTGGCTATTTCCTTTTGGCCTTGCTGTCATGAAAAATAACTATCCGTTCCCCGGAAGATTTAAAAGCAGCGTGGGATCTTCTGGGACTTACCCCCATTGAGATTCCCTCGTGGATGCCGGCAGACCTGGAGGAACCACCGCTCACACCTCCCCGGTCGGAAGAATGGTGCCCTGTCTCAACAAGAAAAGCGACCAAGCTCAGGAATGACAGATCGCTCTCTGCAAAGACCTGAACTCTCAACCTTTGCTGCGGTCTGTGAGACCCATTTTGTATCTGTTTCGCTCGTTCAGAGCCCTACTTTTTCTGGCCTGTTTAATTGAGTGCCTTGCTAAAACCCTGCAAGCACCTGATCGCATATGGGCCGAAAAGAACCTAGGTTCTGGAGCCTGCTGCTGTATTGCCTGGTTTAATATCTTTGTGTTCCATGGTTGTATTACATATTGCTGTTGTTTTGCCCTATTAGCTGGGGGTAACCAGGCTCTCTCATCTATCTGATCCTTCCCTACCCTGATGGCCGATCAGTGGCCCTCATGGCCACCCCTCTGGCAGGGACTTTACCTTTTACTCTAATACTAAATCCTCCTATCACAGACTATATTATCTTTTCCTCTCTAACGCATATGCCAATAGGGTTACCCTGGCCAAAATAGGGAATATTACCCTATCTGATCATGCCATCATCTTTTTAAACACTTCCCTGCAAGACCTCCCAAAGAAGGAATGGAATTGGCGCATCAATGATACTATCATTCTAGACCGATCCCATGCCTCTAAGCTGTCCTCTTCACTAAACAAATGTTTCAGGCACAACACCCCTGATCTCTCTACCCCTACCCCGTCCATAATTTGGGAAACCCATAAAGCAGTCATAAGGGGAGAACTAATTGCCCTAGGAGCTTACCTTAAAAAACAACGTTCACAGGCCATAACTACGCTGCTTTCTCGTATAGAAACCCTTGAACTATCCCACAAACAATCCCAAGCCCTTAATTGTGCAGCTGAGCTCTCGGATGCTTGCGCAAAGCTTAAAAACGTGTTGAATGTCACCTCAGCTAAACTCCTCCTGCGCTCTAAGTTCCGTGCCTATGCCCATGGGGATAAGGGGAACAGGCTGATGTCAGCCTTAGTTAAAAAACAATGTACTGACTACTTCATTGCAGCTGTCAAAGATGCTGGAGGTACACTGCACAAATCTACCCCTGATATAGCGAAAGCCTTTTGTGCTTTCTACAAAGACCTCTACAACTTAGCACCTACTGGCCAATCCACGCCAGACCACATCGCAGAAGCAACTGAAAAATGTCTCTGTCCCCTTCAGCTGCCTTCCATCACCCCCTCGCAGTCATCCCAGCTGTTGGCCCCAATTACTGACTCTGAAATACTTAAGGTCCTCTCTTCTATCCCATCCGGAAAGAGTCATGGCCCCGACGGCTTTTCTATATCCTATTACAAAACCTTCAATCATATATTAGTTCCCCATTTCAAAACCCTTTGCAACTATCTGCTCACAGGAGGTTCCCTCCCCCCCAATCGCTTTCGGCCCATATCATGGTCATCCATAAAGAAAACAAAGATCCCCTAAGTTGCGGTAGTTACCGTCCAATTTCCCTACTGAACACTGATGTGAAATGGTGGGCAAAGATCCTGGCTCAAAGGATCCAAACTGTCCTCCCTGATATAATCAATAGGAAACAAGTGGGCTATGTCTCTGGCAGACAGGGGAGCGAGAATACGGTCCGCCTGATACACTTGATAGCTCGTGCTAGACAGGTCTCCATGCCTCTAGCCCTACTCAGTACAGACGCGGAGAAGGCCTTCGACAGGGTCAATTGGCACTTCATGTCCCGGGCCCTGTCGAAATTTGGCCTCCCTGACCAGGTATCTTTTCCTTGTACTCGCCCCCCTCTGCCAGGGTCAGAGTCAACGGCACCCTTTCACCGGCCTTTTCCATCACCAATGGCACAAGGCAAGGATGCCCATTATCCCCGACCCTTTTCATCATTGTCATGGAAACGCTGCTCGCCAAAATTATATAGGATACAGATATCGAAGGGATCCGAGTGGGCTCACATTCCCATCTTACTGCAGCCTTCGCAGATGACCTTCTGGTCATGACCTCTAATCCCATGGCCTCCTTCCCTAAGCTACAAACCCTCTTTGAAGAATATGGGTTGATTTCCAATTTCAAAATTAACTACAGCAAGTCATTGGGCCTAAATGTATCCTGCCAAATCGCCATAATTAAAGACCTCAAACGCTCCACCGCTTTTTCTTGGGCGTCTAAATCTATATCCTTTCTAGGCACCCACATCCCGGCAAATCCTGAAGATTTGTTTAACCTGAACCAGGCTCCCTTACTCAGCTACATTAGGACACACCTACGTTCCCTGAAGCTTCCCTTCATCTCGTGGATAGGCAGGAAGAACTTTAAGGCCTTCATAGTTCCTAAACTCTTGTACTTAATTCAGACACTACCCATCTGGCTGCCCCATTCCTTCTTTGTGGAGGTCTGCCGAATTTTTTCCTCATTTGTGTGGAATGGAAAATCCCCCAGGATTGCTTAAGCTACCTTGACATGGGAAAAAAGACTGGGAGGTTTTGGTCTCCCCGATATATATCTATATTACAAAGCTTCGATATTAAGTAAAGGATTTAGTCTCCTTTCTCGACAACCATCAACCCTCTGCTCCCAACTGGAACGTGACATACTTACATATAAGGAAAACTTAGTGCTATGGGGATTACTTTCATGTATGGCTAATAATAGGTTCCCATCTCCCATATGGAAAGGCCTCCTGGTTCAATGGGCCAAATTGTATCCGTCCCTTGATCTCAAATTCCCTAGCCCACACTCACCCTTGCACCTTCTTCAATTTAATATGCATCCCGACACCCTTGAACCGTCTGGGATATGGCCCCTACTATCAGACCTCAATCTACAGGATATTACTTCTGAGACTGGCAATTTAGATTGGGGTAGGATCCTCGACCTTTCAAAGGTTAGAGCGGCCTCATTTCTAGCTTCTACGGCCTTTCGGAAGGATTTAGCACTTCTCAAAACGCCACTCCAACCTACCTACCTACCTCTTGGCTGGAGAAAAGGCTCTCCTTAACTTGCCTCCCGTCTAAGCCCCTCTCGACACTATATAAGGAGCTGCTCTCTTCCGTACCACCAGACACACAGTTTCTGAAGGCCTGGGAGAAAGAGCTCTCAATAACTATCTGAGCCTGACAAAGCTTTTATTCTTACACACTCCCATGGCTTTAACTGCTGCATCAAGATCCAAGCTAATTTCTACAAATTACTTATGAGATGTGTAAGAAGGAACAAGGAGCCGTCTTTGACGGAAGATACGTGTCACCGAGGTTCCTGGCCTCGGTGAGGTAAGAACCGGGGTTTTTCCTGAAGTGTCAGGTCTGTAGTGCAATCTGACACTTCAACTGTTAGAATGGCTGTAAAGCCAATCCGGGCCGGTTCTTATTAGGAGCAGCCAAAGAGCAGGGTGGGTGGCTGTTCCCCACGGTTCCAGGCCGGGTTTTGGCTGGAATATAAAAAAAACCCAGCCAGCATGTTCAAGTGGAAAATTATCCTCCATGACAGAGGAGCTGAGGAGTCTGTGGTTTGAGACACTGAGGGATCTGTTTGTGTGAGCCATAGGCTGGGGAAACAGGCCACTAAAGACTGCTGCGGACTCTGGGTGAAAATCATCTGCTGACCAGGTGACGTCTTTTGCACTGTGAACTTTGTGTGGTGTGAACAGGCACCAAGACTGAACACTTTCTTTTGGCTTGTTTTCTGGCTATGTGTGAATAAACACTGAACTTTGATTTAAACCTTGTTTTTGCCTCTGTACTGCGTCCGCTTACCCTGCCTACCAAAGCGAATCCCCACAGATGGTATAAGATGCTTGAATTTCTTCACAGGCTCAATACTGACATCTCAGAGCTCTGCTGGAGGTGCGGAACAGAGGTTGGCTCACTCTCCCATCTCAGCTCCTTCTGGTCCCAAGTAGAAAATATGTTGAACCGGATTTGTGTTTCACAAGTTCAACTAGATGCCAAACTGCTTTTGCTCTGGTGCCCTAATGGTTCTTTAACTCCCTCCAAATCCAATCTCCAGACCATGCTTCTCACCGCGGCTCGCTTATTGATTCCCCTTCTATGGAAGAAAGACTCCCCTTCCTCAATATCAGCTTGGATGGAGAAGGTAGACCAAATATTTAGATTTTAGGAATTGGCTCATTGGGAAACTCACTCCAGACCTCAATTCCTGAAATTATGGCTCCCCTGGAAACAATTCCGAAATGTTTAGATACTTAAGAGAAACGAATTCCTACATACCCCCCCACCTGACCCCCCCCCCACCTTGTCTACCACCCGGTTGTTTCTCATGTTCACATATGTTGTTCTTCATAATGCATTGAGATTGATGTCGATGTTCGAAACTGAATTAATTATTAAAAAGTGTTGCCAGCCGCGTCTGGCTTTTCGAGATAACATGTCTCGTCCTGCTGACAACTTGCCTCTTAATAAAAAGAGATTTGGTTAAGAATATAACTACTATAATACTGCTCCTATGTACAAGAATATAACTACTATAATACTGCCCCTATGTACAAGAATATAACTACTATAATACTGCACCATGTACAGGAATATAACTACTATAATACTGCTCTTATGTACAAGAATATAACTACTATAATACTGCCTCCTATTTACAAGAATATAACTACTATAATACTGCTCCTATGTACAAGAATATAACTACTATAATACTGCTCCTATGTACAAGAATATAACTACTATAATACTGCCACTATGTACAAGAATATAACTACTATAATACTGCTCCTATGTACAAGAATATAACTACTATAATACTGCCTCCTATGTACAAGAATATAACTACTATAATACTGCACCATGTACAGGAATATAACTACTATAATATTGCTCTTATGTACAAGAATATAACTACTATAATACTACTTCCTATGTACAAGAATATAACCTACTATAATACTGGCTCCTATGTACAAGAATATAACTACTAGAATACTGCTCCTATGTACAGGATATAACTACTATAATACTGCCTCCTATGTACAAGAATATAACTACTATAATACTCCACCATGTACAGGAATATAACTACTATAATACTGCTCTTATGTACAAGAATATAACTACTATAATACTGCTCCTATGTACAAGAATATAACTACTATAATACTGCCTCCTATGTACAAGAATATAACTACTATAATACTGCCACTATGTACAAGAATATAACTACTATAATACTGCTCCTATGTACAGGAATATAACTACTATAATACTGCCCCTATGTACAAGATATAACTACTATAATACTGCCTCCTATGTACAGGAATATAACTACTATAATACTGCTCCTTATGTACAAGAATATAACTACTATAATACTGCTCCTATGTACAAGAATATAACTACTATAATACTGCTCCTATGTACAAGAATATAACTACTATAATACTGCTCCTATGTACAAGAATATAACTACTATAATACTGCCTCCTATGTACAGGAATATAACTACTATAATACTGCTCTATGTACAAGAATATAACTACTATAATACTGCTCCTATGTACAAGAATATAACTACTATAATACTGCTCCTATGTACAGGAATATAACTACTATAATACTGCTCCTATGTACAAGAATATAACTACTATAATACTGCTCCTATGTACAAGAATATAACTACTATAATACTGCTCCTATGTACAAGAATATAACTACTATAATACTGCTCCTATGTACAAGAATATAACTACTATAATACTGCTCCTATGTACAAGAATATAACTACTATAATACTGCTCCTATGTACAAGAATATAACTACTATAATACTGCTCCTATGTACAAGAATATAACTACTATAATACTGCCTCCTATGTACAGAATATAACTACTATAATACTGCTCCTATGTACAAGAATATAAACTACTTAATACTGACTCCTATGTACAAGAATATAACTACTATAATACTGCTCCTATGTACAGAATATAACTACTATAATACTGCTCCTATGTACAAGAATATAACTACTATAATACTGCTCCTATGTACAAGAATATAACTACTATAATACTGCTCCTATGTACAAGAATATAACTACTATAATACTGCTCCTATGTACAAGAATATAACTACTATAATACTGCTCCTATGTACAAGAATATAACTACTATAATACTGCCTCCTATGTACAAGAATATAACTACTATAATACTGCTCCTATGTACAAGAATATAACTACTATAATACTGCTCCTATGTACAAGAATATAACTACTATAATACTGCTCCTATGTACAAGAATATAACTACTATAATACTGCTCCTATGTACAGGAATATAACTACTAATAATACTGCTCCTATGTACAAGGAATATAACTACTATATACTGCTTCTATGTACAAGAATATAACTACTATAATACTGCTCCTATGTACAAGAATATAACTACTATAATACTGCTCCTATGTACAAGAATATAACTACTATAATACTGACTCCTATGTACAAGAATATAACTACATAATACTGCCTCCTATGTACAGAATATAACTACTATAATACTGCCTCCCTATGTACAAGAATATAACTACTATAATACTGCTCTATGTACAAGGAATATAACTACTATAATACTGCCTCCTATGTACAAGAATATAACTACCTATAATACTGCTCCTATGTACAAGAATATAACTACTATAATACTGCCTCCTATGTACAAGAATATAACTACTATAATACTGCTCTATGTACAAGAATATAACTACTATAATACTGCTTCCTATGTACAAGAAATATAACTACTATAATACTGCCTCCTATGTACAAGAATATAACTACTATAATACTGCTCCTATGTACAAGAATATAACTACTATAATACTGCTCCTATGTACCAAGAATATAACTACTATAATACTGCTCTAGTACAAGAATATAACTACTATAATACTGCCTCCTATGTACAAGAATATAACTACTACTTAATACTGCCTCCTATGATACGGAAGTAACTACTATACTACTATCCTATGTCCAAGAATATAATCTAAATTTACTAATCCTATGGTACCAGACTATAACTACTATAATAATGCTCCTATGTAAAGGAATATACACTACTATAATACTACTCCTATGTACAAGAATATAACTATATAATACTGCACCTATGTAACAGGAATATAACTACTATAATACTGTATTCCTTATGTAGCAAGAATATAACTACTATATACTGCCTCCTATGTACAGGAATATAACTACTATAATACTGCTCCTAGTGACAAGAATATACCTACGATAATACTGCCTCCTATGTACAAGAATATAACTACTATAATACTGTCTACCATGACAAGGAATATAACTACTATAATACTGCGCATTATTTACAAGAATATAACTACTATAACTACTGACTCCTATGTACAAGAATATAACTACTTATATCCTGCTTCCTATGTACAAGAATATAACTACTATAATACTGCTCTTATGTACAAGAATATAACTACTATAACTACTAGCTCCTATGTACAAGAATATAAACTAATATAATACTGCTCCTATGTACAAGAATATAACTACTATAATACTGCTCCTATGTACAAGAATATAACTACTATAATACTGCTCCTATGTACAAGAATATAACTACTATAATACTGCTCCTATGTACAAGAATATAACTACTATAATACTGCTCCTATATACAAGAATATCACTACTATAATGCTGCCTCCTATGTACAAGAATATAACTACTATAATACTGCCTCCTATGTATAAGAATATAACTACTATAATACTGCCTCCTATGTACAAGAATATAACTACTATAATACTGCTCCTATGTACAAGAATATAACTACTATAATACTGCTCCTATGTACAAGAATATAATTACTATAATACTGCTCCTATGTACAAGAATATAACTACTATAATACTGCTCCTATGTACAAGAATATAACTACTATAATACTGCCTCCTATGTACAAGAATATAACTACTATAATACTGCTCCTATGTACAAGAATATAACTACTATAATACTGCCTCCTATGTACAAGAATATAACTACTATAATACTGCTCCTATGTACAAGAATATAACTACTATTTATTATTAATCTTATTATTATTTATTATTAAAGCGCCATTCATTCCATAGCGCTGTACATATGATAAGCGGTGCACATACATAATACAGACAATTGCACTAATCATAAACAAGACGAGTTACAAACTGGTACAGAAGGAGAGAGGGCTTACAATCTACATGGTATGGGAGAGGGACACATTAGGTGCGGGTTAAGTTGGTAATGGCGGTATAGAGGCAGCAGGGTCACTGGTTGTAGGCTTGCCTATATTGCCTCCTATTTACCAGTATATAACTACTATAATACTGCTCCTATGTACAAGAATATAACTACTATAATACTGCTCCTATGTACAAGAATATAACTACTATAATACTGCCTCCTATGTGCAAGAATATATCTACTATAATACTGCTCCTATGTACAAGAATATAACTACTATAATACTGCTCCTATGTAGAAGAATATAACTACTATAATACCGCCATCTATGATAGGGCCTTCTCCATTCTCTACACCCCGGTCCCTATAAAGCACGTTGATCCATTATATACACATTAGTCAGTGCCAGGCTCAATATATGCCAAGTGGGAAGTGTCTCAGTATCAGTCCTCAGCTCTGCCAAGAAACACTACGTCCTTAACGGAATGTGCATACAATCAGCGTTACAATGTGTCAGTGCCAGGATGTTGGCAGCAGATGGAGAGTGGACGGCATGATTTTAGCGCATGGACAGAGAGGAATCTGCAGCGTGGTGTAAACCAGCCTCCCGAGCACTCGTGTGACATGTGCCCGGATCATGGGCCTCTCGTGGGGAACGAAATTAAGTGAACCTTCCCCCAATTAAATATGGAATTGTGTCTCAGACTAATTAAAGCTTACAGAGTTACTCATTCTTTAGTTACATAAAAGGGCAAGACACAACATATATGAAATATAGAGCAGGCTCATTTACATAGTAACATAGTTCATAAGGCCGAAAAAAGACATCTGTCCATCCAGTTCGGCCTGTTATCCTACAAGCTGATGCAGAGGGAGGCATCCATAAGATAAACTCCGCTCACCCACTGACCACATTATCTGCCAAAATCAATAGTTTTGTTTGTTCTGATTTTCCAGGGTTACGAATAGAATGCCAAAACTACAGTGAAGACTGACACCTAAGCAGCCATCTGGTGAAACACCCAATAATGTTACCCCTGGACTATTAATGATTTCTATAGAAAAGGGTTTTAAACAACTCTCTAATATACTTCATCTTTTAATCTCTCACCCTTTTGTTAAGATCTCTGTTTCCCGTCTGTGAATGGAAACATCCAGAGACTGAAAACCAGCGCAGACCTAATACTGCACACAGTCGAGCGTTTGTTAGAATTGTATCCCGTCTAGACTTCATTGTGTCAGGCAGCACTAGTAGCTTTCCTGTCCTGATAGTTTGCTACAATGTGTCAGCGCAGGTAACATGGAGAAGCCCGGGGTCCTGACTATTTGGCTCGCAGAGGATTGTTAGACTGGATACAATTGTAACAAGGGATCTGCTGCGAGAAGGTCTGGACAGATCTTCAGCTTCTGAATGTAAACCAGAAAGGGTCACGTTTACTGACAGCAAGCAGAGATCTTAAAAGTGGTGAGGAACTGAAATACAAAGCAGATTAGAAAGTCTCAGAACTTTGCAGTACAGTCCTTGGCACGGGTTTTTGTACCTGCAGAGCCTGTTGTGAAAGACTCCTTCCCCCCGTGTGTATTAGTTCCATATGCCAGCGTACACCTCGGGGTGATATGTACATAGTAATCCAGTTTACCCTGTATACTGACGGGTAATAGCAGGGAGTGGAGGACATTCTACACTAATCACAGGCTGGCATGAAGCGCGGGAGCCGTGATAATACCAGGCTTCAAAGATTAAGTCAAGGAGCCTGTCTTGTGCAAATGCACTATGGAGCCACAGGGACTCTGTGTGCCGCCATATGGTGCTGAGAATGCTTCATTATTGCCATGTCTAGGGGAGCATGGCACCATTTTCATTGTACGCCCCCGTATAAAACAAGAGTGCAATCGCCGGATACTGCTGTGCGAAAGGAGGCAGTATCCAGGGCTCAGGCACACGACCAAGTGTATTTTGCGGTCCGCAAAAAATACGGATGACGTCCGTGTGCATTCCGTATTTTGCGGAACTAAACAGCTGGCCCCTAATAGAATAGTCCTATCCTTGTCCGTAATGCGGACAATAATAGGACATACGGAAACGGAATGTACATGGAGTAACTTCAGTTTTTTTGTCGACCTATTGAAATTAATGGTTCCGCATACGGTCCACCCAAAAAAAAAAGGACACGGAAAGAAAATTTGTTTGTGTGCATGAGCCCTAAAAGGAAGAACTTTTTTTAGGCTCGTTCACAATGAGCCACGTTTCTTCTGACAATCAGCACTTGCATGTGTCATACGGGCAGCATTCTTGACGTGGTCAAGGCGTAACTTTTGGATGCTTAGTCCTCCAAGCCACTTTTTTATTTTTTTATCCCATAACACTGTGTGTGTTTAAACAGCATCTACCCCCCCCCCCTAATTTTTGGAAGCTTTGGAATATGAAAAATCAAAACACGTGTTGGCGCGGTGTGTTTTTAAACACGCTGTATGTTAACACTGTCAAATGTACACTTACGCATAGCTATGTATGTCAGTGTCATCCAGACATATGGTCGTGTGCAGGGGCCCTTCATTGGTAGCAGCAGCAGTGCAGTGTGGATGTGCAAAGTGTACAGTACGGATATAGTGGCATGTGGCTGCAATAGTGGCAGCAGCAGGAGCAGTAAAGCATGGAACATACAAAGCTGTGTATAGGTAGTAGTAGTAGTCATAGTGGCGGCAGCAGGAGCAGTAAAGCATGGAACATACAAGGCTGTGTATAGGTAGTAGTAGTAGTGATAGTGGCGGCAGCAGGAGCAGTAAAGCATGGAACATACAAGGCTGTGTATAGGTAGTAGTAGCAGTCATAGTGGCGGCAGCAGGAGCAGTAAAGCATGGAACATACAAGGCTGTGTATAGGTAGTAGTAGTAGTCATAGTGGCGGCAGCAGGAGCAGTAAAGCATGGAACATACAAGGCTGTGTATAGGTAGTAGTAGTAGTCATAGTGGCGGCAGCAGGAGCAGTAAAGCATGGAACATACAAGGCTGTGTATAGGTAGTAGTAGTAGTAGTAGTCATAGTGGCGGCAGCAGGAGCAGTAAAGCATGGCTGTGTATGGGTAGTAGTAGTAGTGACAGTAGCGGCAGATGGTTTGCGTTGATGGTGGTGGCAGTAGGGGAATAACAGCGAGGGGCAGCAGCAGCCATATGGTACATGTTGGCAGAAAGACAGCAGCAGCCTTACGGAAGATTATGGTCTGCAGGTTGCAGCAGTAGCATGATGAAGGCAGCAGCAGTAATATAGAACATGATGGTGGGCAGACAGAAACAGTGTCAAGATGGGGCACCGCCAGCAAGGTGAGGTCTATTCATCAGAAGCAGTAGTGTAAAATCCTCCTGAATCCAGGCATGGTTCATTTTGACAAAAGTGATGTTTTGGGTGTTACCATGTGGAAACTGAATATACGTGAACTGGCATTTGAGGCCTGACCCTTAATATTGTGTTAACACTCCCAGGTAAATTGTTACCCTAGCCAGTCTACTGGTGTACTGATCACCAATATGCCGTTTCATTAAATTGAGTTCTAAAAAAAAAAAAATTGCAACTGTGCGGAAACTGAATATACGTAAACGGACGATTGAGGCATGACACTGAATCTCTCGTTAATATACACAGGTAGATTGCTGCTACACCTTGGGTTTTTATGCAGACAGATAGCAACAGTGGCAAGATGGTGCACCTTCAGCAAGGCGAGGTCTATTGGTCATTGGAATCAACAGGAGGAGTATGTTGGTGTTGATGCAGGTTGATCGCTGCTCTAGTTTGTGTCTTGTAGTAATCACATATATATGCTGGTTTAATAAAATTTACCAATTAACAATTCTCCAAATTTTTTTAATTGCAACCATGTGGAAATGGAATTCACAGAAATGGACGATTGAGGCCTGACGTGCAATTTCTTGTTATCACTCGCAGGTATATTGCTTCCCTACCCTGTGTCTTGTAGTGATCACATGTATATGTAGCTCAATTAAATTGGACCCCCCCCCAAAAAAAATTTTTAAAATTAAATTGCAACCATTGAATGAACAGAAATGGACAACTGAGGCTTGATGCTCAATTTCTTGATAATACACACAGGTAGATTTCTGCTGCACCAGACAGACATCAACAGTGGTGAGAAGGGGCACCGCCAGCAAGGCCAGGTCTATTTATTGGAATCAGCCGGAGGAGTGTGAAAATGTTGGTATCGATGACATATATATGCAACTCCCCCTACTTCCTCGCAGGGTCATAAGAGAACCTTTCTTCTTCCTCCCTAGTGCTTTTTTTCCCGCCAACATGTGCACTAAAATGGCGCTATGTTACATTCACAACGCGGTTCGGTTATAACACTTTGCGTTATATGCACAATGCATTTCAGACTTCGTCAGGTGTAACACTTAGTTTTCATGCAGAATATTTTGGTTCAAGCCCTTCATAGGTGAACAACACCAACTTCTCCAGATGGAAAACTTGTTTTTTGTATACATTCACAACTAATTTTAAACCTGGTTTGAGTTCCTTGTCCTGTAGCAGAATCACTATACAGCCCCCCCAGGGGTGCACCTAGCCTTTCTGCTGCCTGAGGCGAAAACTGAAACAGTGCCCCTCCTCCCCAATGCCAATTACCTAACCTGACCCCTTCCCTTCAGCCCATGGCCCTTCGCCGGCCCTCTCTTGCCCCTACCTGGTGCTGCCTGAGGCGATCGCCTCACCTGGTCTCTATGGTGGTGCACCCCTGTAGCCCCCTGCCCTCTGCTGTATGAACGGTCCTTGCCCTGCAGGTCTGGTTTAGTTGCCCTGCGCCCGCCGGGGATGTGACGGTACGCCGCTGACCAAATAAGTGGGAGTTGTACATGAAATCATTATCTCATGCACCTGCGTTCAGAATCCTATGTCTCTGCTTCGCTTCATTATTAGGAGAAGGAGCGGGCGTGCAATAAACTGCAGTGTAACTGGAATTATTAGGTTTTACGGAAGGTGTCCGCCCCTTATATCATTATTATAGGAAATGGGCGCAATCTTCCTGTGTATTACAGTAAGTATGGTTGAAGCTTGAATGAGGATGAAGAAATTTGACATACATACGGTATAATCATGCAAAAGCAGATTACGGTCATACGCTTACATAAAAACCCTATAGATTTGGGGAAGGAGGGTAGCGATTTAGGAATACAAGGGGAATAACAGCAGTCGTGCCCATATTTACCGACTCCATTTACAAAGAAGCAAATGATCTGGGCTGAAAATCTCTCTTCCGTTTTGTGTACACAGCTCCTATGCAGACCATGTGCTATTCTTTACTATCATTTACCATTAAAGGGGTTATCCAACCTTTATAATGACCCCCCCCTAATGCCCGGGCACCAGCGATGCTAGGGAGGCTCGTCCCCATCGCACCCTGCTATTGGCTGCCGACAAACCCCCCCACTCCAACAGGGTGATGCAGCGGCGGCCGTGCGCGTATCAGGAGCGATGCGGGTGCCGGGGAGCGGGGTAAGTATAACCTATATGTGGTTCCCGTGCATAAGGGGGGGTCATTATAGGGGTTAGATAACCCCTTTAGGGTTTGCCCCCATTTCAGTAGGATAGGTGTTCGACCACTAGACGATCAAGGGGTCCTCATCCCATAGAAATGAACAGAACCATCTAGATGTTTCTTTTTCTTTGTACTCCATGTTTGTCCACGTGGGTGAACGTTATAGGGGTCTAAACTCTGGGATTCCAACCGATCATGAGAATGGAGGCCCCATTGTTTTGTAAGCGCAGGTCGCACATTTCATTCTCTATGGGACTGCAAGAGATAGTGGGGCCCTTTAGCCGGCGGTCTCATAGAGAATGAATGGAGCCACAGCGCACGTGTATCGACCTGCTGCTCCATCCATTCAGGGGGACTCGGGACCCCTGTTCTTGTGATTGGTGGGGATATCAGATGTCGTACCTCGACCGATCAGATGCGGTTGATATCTTGTATGTATGCAGCCATAGTGCCTGCCTAAATAGCGCCATATGGTGCTCATACCAAGTGCCACGCTGTGCCCCAGACAGTGCCATACAGCACCCAGCATACGTGCACAAGTGACACGCCTACTCCCAGTAAGTGCCCCATATTGCCTAAATACATATTGTACCCACCTCTCACCATGGTCATGAAATAGGCGAAGAAGTAGAGGTCACACATGGCTGACCTGCATGCAAAAATGTGTTACCCTGGGTGTTTGTCAAAAACAATTCAAAAAGACCAAATGACCTGTTACAGAGTAAGAGGGTGGGGCTGTGACAACCTCTGTGTCTGGAAAGACTGATGCTGAGTTGTCACACTTGATAGACAGTAGATCTCATATGCACAGAAATGTATGGCCTAACGGAGTTACCCTCAAAGGGGCTTTCCCGATTTGGACAATGCCCCCCCTCCATGATAAGGCGATCCCAGCTTGTCCCGCCGCTGTAATCTGACATCAAGTGCTCACTTTCCTTGTAGCGCCACCACAGGGCAAATGAAAAATGACGCAGTTCTCATTGGCTCAATGGGCGGTTCATCCATGCACATAGAGAGAGAACGGAGATGCTCTCTACTTTCAGGGTCCTGAATGGGGGAACCCCCTCTATTAACTCAGAGTTCCATAGTAGGGTACTTAAACAAGGACACTCCCTTTAAGTACCACGTGTGTCCGACAGTTAAAGAGCTTCTTCTTTGTGGACCACCCCTACATTTTAGAGGGGTCCATTGCCAGATCTCGGAAGTGTCCTCGGACCCCCAATGATCTGCTGTATCCAGTGGGGAAGACTGGCAGTAAGTGTTCCCTGCAGCGCCACCACTAGTGATGAGCGAATCGAAGTACACGAATTTGGCTTCAATCTGAATTTCAGGATAAAGTTGATTCGCCGCGAAGCCGAATTTTGTCGTGCTTCAAGGTAGCGAATCGATTTAACCTGAAATAGTGTAAAAACAGGCTGGCATGATGACATCATCTCGTGCTGCGTGAGATTTAGCGCGAGACCTTCAAGCAAGTATGACGGGTACAATGACGGGGAGCGACGCAACCGCCGCTCCCTATCATTGCATCCACTACTTACAAAGAAATGAGCTTCGTGACGAAGTATCAGATTTTTTTTTGTAAAATTCGGCAAAGTAGCCGAATTGAATTTTTAAATACTGCGCGATAAGCGATGAGGTATTACACAGAGCTCCTTCATCTCTGTGTGATGCAGGACAAGACATCGAGACAGTCCTCCAGTGCCAAGGCGCTCCTTGTAAGAGATGACCCCCGTTACCCGTTGGGTGCAGGAAAAGGTTTGGTTTTTTTAATCTTGCAAAATCTTCTATTGTCACTTATTCCTTATTTACAAGCAGAAGTCGGTGCATAACTGGAGCCTCGGCAAGTCACGTAGGTCACGTACGCGAATATGGGTATATCAGCTAAAACCGTAAGTGAGAAGTCTGTTTTCGATCAGACCCTTCCCTTTTGATACAATGTTAATCAGCCAGTGATTGCAATGAAGAGAGGGAGTGGGTGTCCTAAAAGTATCACAATGTGTCATATGTGGTAGAAAGACTAAAAAAATGGTTATTTCCCCATAGAGGTATGTGCAGTCCCACTGACTAATTCAGCTCTGCTACATCAGTCCCTTCCAGTATTTAAAGAGCATGTTTACCTGCTTGCAACCAACCTTTTTTATTGCTTCTATGCATCTAAAATATAAAAAAATGAAGCAACTTAGCAGCTACTAGAAAATGCAAAAAGGACACCTAGAATGAGTGAGTTAAAGGGGTATTCCGGTTATAACAAGTTATCCTCTATCCACAGGAGAAGGGATAACTATCATAACGTTGGGGGTCCTACTGCTGGGACCCCCATGGATCATGAGAACGGGGGCCCCGTACTCAGTGGAGCCTCCCTGAAATGGATGGAATGGCTGGTTGGAAATGCAGCTGAAGACTGAATGAATGGCGCTGTGGCAGGCAGGCTCGGATTGGCCCACAGGGGTACAGGTGAATCCCCCGTTGGGCCCCTGAGCAAGGAGGGCCCCTAGTCTCCCACCCCCTGCCCTCCACTTACTGTCCTACATACATATATTCCTCATCCAACCTATGTTTATATACAAATAAACTGATAGATTATTAAACTCCCCAGTGTCCTCTTCTCCCCAGGACCTACCTTCTCAAAGTTGCTGCAGAGACCCCCATATTTAATCATCTGGTAGCATCTTGCTGCTGTGTGAGCCGGTAATATTTGAATGTATCCATACGGTGGGCCCCCAATTTTTTTTTTACTGGCAGGCCCTAGTCACCCCAGTCCGACACTGGTGGCAGGCATTTAAGATCAGCCACTCAGTCCATTTCAGGGGGCTCTATGGGGTACAGAGCCCCCGTTCTCGTTATTCATGGGGTTCCAGCGGTAGGACGCCTACCGATCTAATAGTTATCCCCCATCCACAGTTATAACTGGAATACCCCTTAAGGTAAAAGCCTATTTTACAATATGACAATGCTGGAGGGTAATACATGTAGGGATCAAAGTTCGCCACGAAGCGCATTTTTTTGTAAGTAGCGGGAGCAATGACAGGGAGCTGCGATAGCACCGCCCTTCATCATTGTACCCCTGAGAAGCCGCGTTCATACATGATCGCGGCATCTTAGTGTAAAAACAGCCTCCATTTGCTTGCGACGGGTCGGCCTCTTGCTTTAGATCCAGGGCGATATCTCACGTGGCACAAGATTATGTCATCACGCCGGCTGGTTACATCAATTCGCTAACACGAAGCACAAGGAAATTCGGCTTTGAAGCAAATCGGATTTATCCTGATATTTGAATCAAATTCCACTTAATTGATTTCGATTCACTCATCTCTAATCCTTACGTTACACACAGATGTTCCACAGACATTTTTTGTCTGGCAGCATTTTTGTATTATTTTGTCTGGTACCACTGTTGTATTATTTTTTGTCTGGCAGCACTGTTGTATTATTTTTTGTCTGGTAGCGCTGTTGTATGTTTTTGTCTGGCAGCACTGTTGTATGATTTTTTGTCTGGCAGCACTGTTGTATTAATTTTAGTTTGGCAGCACTGTTGTATGATTTTTTGTCTGGCAGCACTGTTGTATGTTTTGTCTAGAAGCACTGGTGTTTTTTTGTCTGGCAGCACTATTGTATTATTTTTTGTCTGGTATCACTGTTGTATGTTTTTATCTGGCAGCACTGTTGCATGTTTTTGTCTGGCAGCACTGTTGTATTATTTTTTAGTCTGGCAGCACTGTTGTATTTTTTTTGTCTTGCAGCACTGTTGTATTTTTTTGTCTGGCAGCATTGTTGTATGTTTTGTCTAGAAGCACTGGTGTTTTTTTGTCTGGCAGCACTATTGTATTATTTTTTGTCTGGTATCACTGTTGTATGTTTTTATCTGGCAGCACTGTTGTACTATTTTTTGTTTGGCAGCACTGTTGTATTATTTTTTGTCTGGTAGCACTGTTGTATTATTGTTTTGTCTGGCAGCACTGTTGTATGTTTTTGTCTGGCAGCACTGTTGTATGTTTTTGTCTGGCTGCACTGTTGATTTTTTGTCTAGTAGCGCTGTTGCATGTTTTTGTCTGGTAGCACTGTTGCATGTTTTTGTCTGGCAGCACTGTTGTATTATTTTTGTCTGGCAACACGGTTGTATTATTTTTTGTCTGGCAGCACTGTTGTATTATTTTGTTTGGCAGCACTGTTTTATTTTTTTTGTCTGGCAGCACTGTTGTATTTTTTTTGTCTGGCAGCATTGTTGTATGTTTTGTCTGGAATCACTGGTGTTTTTTTGTCTAACAGCACTGTTGTATGTTTTTGTCTGGCAGCACTATTGTATGTTTTCGTCTGGCAGCACTGTTGTATTATTTTTTGTGTGGCAGCAGTGTTGTATTATTTTTTGTCTGGCAGCACTGTTGTATTATTTTTTTGTCTGGAAGCACTGTTGTATTATTTTTTTGTCTGGCAGCACTGTTGTATAATTTTTTGTCTGGGCGCAATGTCGTATTATTTTTTTGTCTGGCAGCATTATTGTATGTTTTGTCTGGAAGCACTGGTGTTTTGTCTGGCAGCACTAATGTTTTGTTTGACAGCACTATTGTATTATTTTTTGTCTGGCAGCACTGTTGTATGTTTTTGTATGGCAGCACTGTTGTTTTTTTGTCTATTAGCACTGTTGCATGTTTTTGTCTGGTAGCACTGTTGCATGTTTTTGTCTGGCAGCACTGTTGTATTATTTTTTTGTCTGGCAGCACGGTTGTATTATTTTTGTCTGGTAGCACTGTTGAATTATTGTGTTTGGCAGCACTGTTGTATTTTTTTGTCTGGCAGCACTGTTGTATGTTTTTATCTAACAGCACTGTTGTATGTTTTTGTCTGGCAGCACTGTTGTATTATTTTGTTTGGCAGCACTGTTGTATTATTTTTTTGTCTGGCAGCACTGTTGTATTATTTTTTGTCTGGCAGCACTGTTGTATTATTTTTTGTCTGGCAGCACTGTTGTATAATTTTTTGTCTGGCGGCACTGTTGTATTATTTTTTTGTCTGACAGCACTGTTGTATTTTTTGTCTGGCAGCATTGTTGTATGTTTTGTCTGGAAGCACTGGTGTTTTTTTTGTCTGGCAGCACTAATGTTTTGTCTGGCAGCACTATTGTATTATTTTTTGTCTGGTAGCACTGTTGTATGTTTTTGGCTGCCAGCACTGTTGTATTATTTTGTTTGGCAGCACTGTTGTATTATTTTTTGTCTGGCAGCACTGTTGTATTATGTTTTGTCTGGCAGCACTGTTGTATGTTTTTGTATGGCAGCATTGTTGTATTATTTTGTTTGGCAGCACTGTTGTATTATTTTTTGTCTGGCAGCACTGTTGTATTATGTTTTGTCTGGCAGCACTGTTGTATGTTTTTGTCTGGCAGCACTGTTGTATTATTTTTTTGTCTGGCAGCACTGTTGTATAATTTTTTGTCTGGCGGCACTGTTGTATTATTTTTTGTCTGACAGCACTGTTGTATTTTTTGTCTGGCAGCACTGTTGTATTTTTTGTCTGGCAGCATTGTTGTATGTTTTGTCTGGAAGCACTGGTGTTTTTTTTGTCTGGCAGCACTAATGTTTTGTCTGGCAGCACTATTGTATTATTTTTTGTCTGGTAGCACTGTTGTATGTTTTTGGCTGCCAGTATTGTTGTATGTTTTTGTCTGGCAGCACTGTTGCTTGTTTTTGTCTGGTAGCACTGTTGCATGTTTTTGTCTGGTAGAAATGTTGCTTGTTTTTGTTTGGCAGCACTGTTGTATTATTTTTTGTCTGGCAGAACTGTTGTTTTATTTTTTGTTTGGCAGCACTGTTGTATTTTTTTTTGTATGGCAGCACTGTTGTATATTTCTGTCTGGCAGCACTGTTGTATTTTCTGTCTGGCAGCATTGTTGTATGTTTTGTCTGGAAGCACAGTTTTTTTTGTCTGGCAGCACTGGTGTTTTTTTTGTTTGGCAGTACTATTGTATTATTTTTTGTCTGGTAGCTCTGTTGTATTATTTTTTGTCTGGCAGCACTGTTGTATTATTTTTTGTCTGGCAGCACTGTTGTATGTTTTTGTCTCGCAGCACTGTTGATTTTTGGTCTGGCAGCACTGTTGTATGTTTTTGTCTGGCAGCACTGTTGTATATTTTTATCTGGCAGCACAGTTGTATGTTTTTGTCTGGCAGCACTGTTGTATTTTTTTTGTCTGGCAGCATTGTTGTATGTTTTGTCTGGAAGCACTGGTGTTTTGTTTTGTCTGGCAGCACTATTGTATTATTTTTTGTCTAATAGCACTGTTGTATGTTTTTGGCTGCCAGTATTGTTGTATGTTTTTGTCTGGCAGCACTGTTGCTTGTTTTTGTCTGGTAGCACTGTTGCATGTTTTTGTCTGGTAGAACTGTTGCTTGTTTTTGTCTGGCAGCACTGTTGTATTATTTTTTGTCTGGCAGAACTGTTGTTTTATTTTTTGTTTGGCAGCACTGTTGTATTATTTTTTGTCTTGCAGCACTGTTGTATGTTTTTGTCTGGCAGCACTGTTGTATATTTCTGTCTGGCAGCACTGTTGTATTTTTCTATCTGGCAGCATTGTTGTATGTTTTGTCTGGAAGCACAGTTTTTTTTGTCTGGCAGCACTGGTGTTTTTTTTGTCTGGCAGTACTATTGTATTATTTTTTGTCTGGTAGCGCTGTTGTATTATTTTTTGTCTGGCAGCACTGTTGTATTATTTTTTGTCTGGCAGCACTGTTGTATGTTTTTGTCTCGCAGCACTGTTGATTTTTTGTCTGGTAGCAATATTGCATGTTTTTGTCTGGTAGCACTGTTGAATGTTTTTGTCTGGCAGCACTGTTGCATTATTTTTTGTCTGGCGGCACTGTTGTATTATTTTTTGTCTGGCAGGACTGTTGTATGTTTTTGTCTGGCAGCACTGTTGATTTTTTATCTGGTAGCAATATTGCATGTTTTTGTCTGGTAGCACTGTCTGGCAGCAGTGTTGCATTATTTTTTGTCTGGCGGCACTGTTGTATTACTTTTTTGTCTAGCGGCACTGTTGTATGTTTTTGTCTGGCAGCACTGTTGTATGTTTGTGTCTGGCAGCACTGTTGTATTCTTTTGTCTGGCAGCACTGTTGTAATTTTTTGTCTGGCAGCATTGTTGTATGTTTTGTCTGGGAGCATTGGTGTTTTTTTGTCTGGCAGCACTATTGTATTATTTTTTGTCTGGTAGCACTGTTGTATGTTTTTGTCTGGCAGTAATGTTGTATGTTTTTGTCTGGCAGCACTGTTGTATGTTTTTAGTCTGGCAGCACTGTTGCTTGTTTTTGTCTGGTAGAACTGTTGCTTGTTTTTGTCTGGCAGCACTGTTGTATTATTTTTTGTCTGGCAGCATTGTTGTTTTATTTTTTGTCTAGCAGCACTGTTGTATTATTTTTTGTCTTGCAGCAGTGTTGTATGTTTTTGTCTGGCAGCACTGTTGTATTTTTCTGTCTGGCAGCATTGTTGTATGTTTTGTCTGGAGGCACAGTTTTTTTTTGTCTGGCAGCATTGGTGTTTTCTTGTCTGGCAGTACTATTGTATTATTTTTTGTCTGGTAGCACTGTTGTATTATTTTTTGTCTGGTAGCAATGTTGCATGTTTTGGTCTGGTAGCACTGTTGAATGTTTTTGTCTGGCAGCACTGTTGCATTATTTTTTGTCTGGCGGCACTGTTGTATTATTTTTTGTCTGGCAGGACTGTTGTATGTTTTTGTCTGGCAGCACTGTTGATTTTTTATCTGGTAGCAATATTGCATGTTTTTGTCTGGTAGCACTGTTGAATGTTTTTGTCTGGCAGCACTGTTGCATTATTTTTTGTCTGGCAGCACTGTTGTATTATTTTTTGTCTGGCAGCACTGTTGTATGTTTTTGTCTCGCAGCACTGTTGATTTTTTGTCTGGCAGCACTGTTGTATGTTTTTGTCTGGCAGCACTGTTGTATATTTTTATCTGGCAGCACAGTTGTATGTTTTTGTCTGGCAGCACAGTTGTATGTTTTTGTCTGGCAGCACTGTTGTATTTTTTTTGTCTGGCAGCATTGTTGTATGTTTTGTCTGGAAGCACTGGTGTTTTGTTTTGTCTGGCAGCACTATTGTATTATTTTTTGTCTAATAGCACTGTTGTATGTTTTTGGCTGCCAGTATTGTTGTATGTTTTTGTCTGGCAGCACTGTTGCTTGTTTTTGTCTGGTAGCACTGTTGCATGTTTTTGTCTGGTAGAACTGTTGCTTGTTTTTGTCTGGCAGCACTGTTGTATTATTTTTTGTCTGGCAGAACTGTTGTTTTATTTTTTGTTTGGCAGCACTGTTGTATTATTTTTTGTCTTGCAGCACTGTTGTATGTTTTTGTCTGGCAGCACTGTTGTATATTTCTGTCTGGCAGCACTGTTGTATTTTTCTATCTGGCAGCATTGTTGTATGTTTTGTCTGGAAGCACAGTTTTTTTTGTCTGGCAGCACTGGTGTTTTTTTGTCTGGCAGTACTATTGTATTATTTTTTGTCTGGTAGCGCTGTTGTATTATTTTTTGTCTGGCAGCACTGTTGTATTATTTTTTGTCTGGCAGCACTGTTGTATGTTTTTGTCTCGCAGCACTGTTGATTTTTTGTCTGGTAGCAATATTGCATGTTTTTGTCTGGTAGCACTGTTGAATGTTTTTGTCTGGCAGTACTGTTGCATTATTTTTTGTCTGGCGGCACTGTTGTATTATTTTTTGTCTGGCAGGACTGTTGTATGTTTTTGTCTGACAGCACTGTTGATTTTTTATCTGGTAGCAATATTGCATGTTTTTGTCTGGTAGCACTGTCTGGCAGCAGTGTTGCATTATTCTTTGTCTGGCGGCACTGTTGTATTATTTTTTGTCTAGCGGCACTGTTGTATGTTTTTGTCTGGCAGCACTGTTGTATGTTTGTGTCTGGCAGCACTGTTGTATTCTTTTGTCTGGCAGCACTGTTGTATTTTTTTGTCTGGCAGCATTGTTGTATGTTTTGTCTGGGAGCATTGGTGTTTTTTTGTCTGGCAGCACTATTGTATTATTTTTTGTCTGGTAGCACTGTTGTATGTTTTTGTCTGGCAGTAATGTTGTATGTTTTTAGTCTGGCAGCACTGTTGCTTGTTTTTGTCTGGTAGAACTGTTGCTTGTTTTTGTCTGGCAGCACTGTTGTATTATTTTTTGTCTGGCAGCATTGTTGTTTTATTTTTTGTCTAGCAGCACTGTTGTATTATTTTTGTCTTGCAGCAGTGTTGTATGTTTTTGTCTGGCAGCACTGTTGTATTTTTCTGTCTGGCAGCATTGTTGTATGTTTTGTCTGGAGGCACAGTTTTTTTTGTCTGGCAGCATTGGTGTTTTCTTGTCTGTCAGTACTATTGTATTATTTTTGGTCTGGTAGCACTGTTGTATTATTTTTTGTCTGGTAGCAATGTTGCATGTTTTGGTCTGGTAGCACTGTTGCTTGTTTTTGTCTGGCAGCACTGTTGTTTTATTTTTTGTCTGGCAGCACTGTTGTATTATTTTTTGTCTTGCAGCAGTGTTGTATGTTTTTGTCTGGCAGCACTGTTGTATTTTTCTGTCTGGCAGCATTGTTGTATGTTTTGTCTGGAAGCACAGTTTTTTTGTCTGGCAGCATTGGTGTTTTCTTGTCTGGCAGTACTATTGTATTATTTTTTGTCTGTTAGCACTGTTGTTTTATTTTTTGTCTGGCAGCACTGTTGTATTATTTTTTGTCTGGCAGCACTGTTGTATTATTTTTTGTCTTGCAGCAGTGTTGTATGTTTTTGTCTGGCAGCACTGTTGTATGTTTTTGTCTGGCAGCACTGTTGATTTTTTGTCTGGTAGCAATGTTGCATGTTTTTGTCTGCTCGCACTGTTGAATGTTTTTGTCTGGCAGCACTGTTGTATTATTTTTGTCTGGCGGTACTGTTGTATTATTTTTGTCTGGCGGCACTGTTGTATGTTTGTGTCTGGCAGCACTGTTGTATGTTTTTGTCTGGCAGCACTGTTGTATGTTTTTGTCTGGCAGCACTGTTGTATTTTTTGTCTGGCAGCACTGTTGTATTTTTTTGTCTGGCAGCATTGTTGTATGTTTTGTTTGGGAGCATTGGTGTTTTTTTGTCTGGCAGCACTATTGTATTATTTCTTGTCTGGTAGCACTGTTGTATGTTTTTGTCTGGCAGCAATGTTGTATGTTTTTGTCTGGCAGCACTGTTGTATGTTTTTGTCTGGTAGCACTGGTGCATGTTTTTGTCTGGTAGCACTGTTGCATGTTTTTGTCTGGCATCACTGTTGATTTTTTGTCTGGCGGCACTGTTGATTTTTTGTCTGGCGGCACTGTTGTATTATTTTTTAGTCTGGAAGAACTGTTGTATGTTTTTGTCTGGTAGCACTGTTGTATGTTTTTGTCTGGTAGCACTGTTGCATGTTTTTGTCTGGTAGCACTGTTGTATGTTTTTGTCTGGCAGCACTGTTGTATTGTTTTCTGTTTGGCAGCACTGTTGTATGTTTTTGTCTGGCAGCACTGTTGTATGTTTTTGTCTGGCAGCACTGTTGTATGTTTTTATCTGGCAGCACAGTTGTATGTTGTTGTCTGGCAGCACTGTTGTAGTTTTTTTGTTTGGCAACATTGTTGTATGTTTTGTCTAGAAACACTGGTGTTTTTTTGTCTGGCAGCACTATTGTATAAATTTTTTGGTCTGCAGAACTGTTGTATTATTGTTTTGTCTGGCAGCACTGTTGATTTTTTGTCTGGTAGCACTGTTGCATGTTTTTGTCTGGTAGCACTGTTGTATTTTTGTTTGGCAGCACTGTTGTATGTTTTTGTCTGGCAGCACTGTTGTATGTTTTTGTCTGGCAGCTCTGTTGATTTTTTGTCTGGTAGCACTGTTGCATGTTTTTGTCTGGCAGCGCTGTTGTATTATTTTTGTCTGGCAGCACTGTTGTATGTTTTTGTCTGGCAGCATTGTTGATTTTTTGTCTGGTAGCACAGTTGCACGTTTTTGTCTGGTACCACTGTTGCATGTTTTTGTCTGGCAGCACCTTTGTATTATTTTTTGTCCGGCAGCACTGTTGTATTTTTTTGTCTGGCAGCATTGTTGTATTTTTTTTTGTCTGGTAGCATTGTTGTATGTTTTTGTCTGGCAGCACTGTTGTATGTTTTTGTCTGTCAGCACTGTTGATTTTTTGTCTGGTAGCACAGTTGCATGTTTTTGTCTGGCAGCACTGTTGTATATTTTTTTGTCTGGCAGCACTGTTGTATGTTTTTGTCTGGCAGCACTGTTGTATTTGTTTGTCTGGCAGCATTGTTGTATATTTTGTCTGGAAGCACTGGTGTTTATTTTTGTCTAGCAGAACTAGTGTTTTTTGTCTGGCAGCACTATTGTATTATATTTTTTTGTCTGGTAGCACTGTTGTATGTTTTTGTCTGGCAGCACTGTTGTATTATTTTTTTGTCTGGTAGCACTGTTGTATGTTTTTGTCTGGCAGCACTGTTGTATGTTCTTGTGTGGCAGCACTGTTGTATTATTTTTTGTCTGGCAGCACTGTTGTATTATTTTTTTGTCTGGAAGCCCTGTTGTATTATTTTTTTGTCTGACAGCACTGTTGTTTTTTTTTCTAGCAGCACTATTGTATGTTTTTGTCTGGCAGCACTGTTGTCTGTTTTTGTCTGGCAGCACTGTTGTGTTTTTTTGTCTGGCAGCACTGTTGTTGTTTTTTGTCTGGCAGCACTGTTGTATGTTTTTGTCTGGCAGCCCTGTTTTTTTTGCCTGACAGCACAGTTTTTTTTAAAATCTAGCAGCACTGTTTTATTTTTTTGTCTGGCAGCACTGGTGTTTTTTTGTATGGCAGCACTGGTGTATTTTTTGTCTGGCAGCACTGTTTTTTCATCTTCTCTCTCGTAGGACTGTTTATTGGGTGTTGTTGAAGTGTTCACAATGCCTCCTAGATGAAGGCGTGCATAATCTGTGAAATTCATAGTGCCAAATAGTGGAACTTCAAGGGCTGGATGGTCCATGCATCAAATCTCTAAAAGAGTTGGACAAGAAGTGTCTGTAGTGCATCAATGATGTGCACAGTGGTCAGAGGAGGGCACTTACACACGTAGAGAGGGTTCTGGATGGTAGAGACAGACAGATACATGCCAAGATCACCGCCTAACAGCAAAGGATAGCAATGAAATCACATTGTTCTCAGGAGGGCTGAAGAGCGCCTACTGCCATCATGCACAGTGAGGAGACACACACTAGGTGTCATGGTGTGGGGCGCCATTAGCTACAATGGCCATTCCCATCTGGTATTCATAGAGGTAACATTGACCAGCCTTCAGTATGTCAGGGACATCATGGAACCAGTTCTACTGCCATTTTTCACACAGTTAGGAGACGTGGTATTCCATCAAGATAACACCCGCCAGACACTGCCCGCTCTACACAACGTGTTCTTTGGGGTCTCCAGCAGACCCCCTACATCACAAGATCTCTCCTCCATTGAGAATATCTTGATCTGGATGGGTACACGGATCTCCCATGCACAGCAACCATCAACCCCCTTGGCTGAACTAGAGCTTGGAATGACCACAGAAGGATAACCAGCATCTGTATGTGACACATCTGTATAGGAACTGCATACACAGAACGAGAGGAGACTTTTCACCAAGCTTATTTGTAAAGTGTCTTTGGTTTTTATGTTAGGTGCAGTGGAGCGATTCAATAAATGGTTGCAAAGTGCACAAGCTCTGAAAAAGGGAAAGAAGCTTGAGTGAAGAGAATGTCTACCTATGATACCAGCTACAATAACATCTCAGGGTGATGCAATCTCCATGGAGCTCCTCTTCTTCTGCTCCATGGCCCTTTTCCCTAAAAAAACCCAAAATAAAAACAGGACATTTGAGGAGGGATATTTTAAAATTCATTCTTATTTTATATTTGTATTGTTCCGTATATCTTAAATTGAACAGGCACTCTATCACCAGGAGTTGTACCAAAAATACTAGTTTATTATATACAAAAAAATAAATAAATAAACCACTGAGGAAGGAGTCTTAGTTAACTCCGAAACGCATATGGTAATACGATCAACATTCTCAGGAAATAAAGTACAGGACCGGAAAATTGGAGCACTTCAAGTAATATACAGGGAGAGGGATCGGAAACGCCGGAAATCTATATCTCCAGTGAAACCTGGTCTTGCGCTTAACTGATCAACTGCACAAGAATATCACCAAGGAATCACTGGTACGGCATATCCGCAATTAGTTACCGAGGATCCCTAAACCCGTGGGCAACACTCCTGGAAATCAGACCACTGCCTGTAACGACTGAGCTGCACGTGGGACGCCACGATAGACGCAGCAAAGCGGACAAGTTCAACAGAACAGTGAGAAGATTAGCGCTGAATGTATATAAAAGCAGCGATACCTGAGGTATTACACTGAACATCAGATAAGGTAACTGATTGAACTGAGTAAGCACACTTGACTCTATTGAGTTTTAATTCAAGTACACCTCACCCCGATATCTTTTGGGGTAGTGAGGCCACCGGACGGATATTGCTATTTGCACAGAACCATTCTTTTGGGACCACTACCTTAATACATTAAGGATCAACAAAGACTATACCCTCTATGTGATATATGGTTTTATTATATGTCTATTTTATTATATGTTTATCATATGAATTTTGTATTTAAACCTAGTTTTTATGTATACAACCTAGTTTGAACCAAATCAATTTTAGTAAACAGACCACGAAACTTGAGTCACAAGTAAAAAATCCTTTAATGAGAAAAGATTGTCTGATTCGTGCATGAGTTACATATTCACCTTTGATGACACTTGAGCATTGGGCACAACTTAGGCAGGGAAATGTTCCCTGTCCTTGGCTCTGTAGGAACAACTGTCTAGGAGGTCTTGTGAAGCTTCCCACATCTGCCTTAACAAGTTTGTCCCTAATGTTTTGGGGCCTCTTGTAGCATGTCAATGGAAGTTGGTGAAATTCTTCAATGTTGGGGTAGGCCTTTGCTAATAATGACCAATGTTTTTTCAGGGCTTGATGGATTTTGGGCATTAAGGGATGGTAAGTAGGGACACAGGCTACTCTATTTTTATCAGATCATGGTGTGGTGGTTTTCCCTAAGTTGGTTAGTGAAGTGTCTAGGAGTGATTGTGGATAACCTCTTGCCAGGAATTTCTGTGTTATGTCATTCAATCTTTCGTTTTTTGATGTCGTTGTTAGACACATTACGGTTTACCCGTGTGTACTGTGATAAGGGTAAAGATTTCTTAGTGGCTTTGAGATGGCAGCTGTTGTAATGGGGGAGGCTATTGCGGTCTGTAGGTTTGTTGAAAAGGTCTACAGTAATGTTTCCTGTATGGTCAATCTTGATCATGGTGTATAAAAAGCTGATTTCTTCTTGGATAGTGTGGATTGTGAAACTGAGTTCAGTGTGTATCTGATTCAGATCTTGAACAAATTCATGAATGGAGAACTCCGGGCCTCTCCATATGCAAAAAATGTCGTCAATGAAACAGAGCCAAATGATGGCGTGTCGATGAAATGATGGATGTGTGTACACATGATCTTTTTCAAATGCTGTCATGTACATGTTAGCATATGGAGGGGCTACATTACACCCCATAGCGGTCCCCTTCTTTTGGCCAAAGTATGTGTCCCCAAACAGAATTTTTTTGTTAGTATAATGTTCAACAGTTCAAGACAGAACTTTTGTTGTATGTCCTGTAGATTAGAGTGGACGTGGAGTAGTCTTGCTGTCGCCTATTATCCCTTCTCATGCTCGATCGATGTATATAAACAATTTACATCGAGGGTCATTAATGTGCAATTGGGTAACTTGTCGAGTTCTTGTAACTTCAAGAGAAAATGTGTGGTTTCTAACAAAAACGATTTGGATGATTTAGTTAAAGGCGTGAGAATCTTTTCCAAATAAATTGCAGGGGGGGGAAAAAACTGAATCTGTAGATGCTACTATTGGGTGTCCAAGAGGATTATTGAGTCTCTTGTGTACTTTGGGTAATGTATAAAATACTGGTGTAATGGGATCTTGTTTGGTTAGGAAAGTAGCTGTTTTGGAATCAATGACACTTTGGCATGTATAAATCGTTAATGCATGAGAAATTAGTCCCTGTATGTGTTTAGTACGGTCATTGGGCAAAATCTCATATGTCTCCGTATCTGCCAGTTGTTGCCTGATCTCTCCGAGGTATTCTGTTTTGTCCATTACCACCAAAGCTCTGCCTTTATCGGCCAGTTTGATAATAATGTCTTTGTTTTTCTGTAAAGAGTCGAGGGCCGTCCTTTTCTCCACAGACAAATTGTCAAACAAATTGTTTGAATTCACCTTGTGAGTTCTCTGTCAGGATATTGTGTATTGTATCCTGAGAGAGAGAAATATAAGTCTCGATTGGATGTTTATTCCGTGGGGGCTCAAAGGAGCTTTTATTCCTAAGTCTTAGATATTCAACTGATAATATGTCTGGATGGTCCATTGTGGTCTGCCGATTTGGACCCACTTCACTAAAATGTGCTTTAAGTCTTAAAGTTCAATACAATTTCTGTAATTCTTGTTTTAGCAAGAATGTATTCAGATTGGGTGTAGGACAATATGATAGGGCTTTTTGTAATAGGTTGATCTGTGCTGGAGATAGGTTAGATGAGGAGATGTTAATGACTAACTTGTCCTGCTTACCTGCGATTATCTGGATTCGATCTCCTTGATCGCTTTCTCTCACCCCTCCTGGTGCGCTGCGTCTGCCTCTTCTCCTCGGATAGCCTAAAAAACGTTGTGGACGTCTGTAGTTGGTTGACCTGTTGCTGTCAGAAGTGGATGATCCAGGGCCGGAGTAGTAATGATGTCGGTTATCCCAGTAGTTTTGTTGTTGATTGCCTTTCTATTTATAAACTGTATCCAGACGGTAATCCTCTGCGTTGTGAATGAAGGCTCTGTACTCACCGCGCACAGTGTGAGGGCGCTCTGTGATCTCACGCTGTGCGCGCCAGTTCATAGCACAGCAGACGGAGGAAGACCGAGCGCTGGCGGATAGGAGCTGCGGCGTCCGGAGCAGGAAAGGTAAGTAGTTTTTTTTTATAAAACATGAGGCGCTGGGGGCAATATAGACATGCTGGAGGCTGATATGGGGGCAATATGGACATTCTGGAGGCTGATATGGGGGCAATATGGACATTCTGGAGGCTGATATGGGGCAATATGGAGATGCTGGGGGCTCATCTGGGGCAATATGGAGATGCTGAGGCAATATAGGGCTGATGTGGGATCAATATGGGGCACCTATGGGACACCTATGTAATTTCTCGTCAAAAAAATACGTGCTGGTTGAGTAAAAGTAACTTTAAGTCAAAATTTGCCAGGGGTATGAATAATTATGGGCAGCACTGTATATAATGATGGCACTAATTAGACTGTAAGCGTGTAATTGTTTAAAAAAAATCCTTTTATTATCCATAGTACAGCTTGTGGTCATTTATTGTAATAGCAGTAGTAAGTCGCATATAGTTCAGTGTAGAGTGAGGCAACAGATGTAGTTTTATTTAAGGTATAAATAGGCGGAGTCATCAATAGACGTCTCACGCCTATTTATGAATATTAATTATTGAGATTACCCAAAATACCAATAATTTATATCCCCTTTAACCAGGATACTTTCAAATCGTTCGCAGAACTCTGTATGGTCAGCAAATAATGTAGGTCTCAAACGAGAGCGTAGGCCTCTCGGGATTCGGTTATTTCTGTAATATTCAGTGAGAGTGCTGCAATATACAGTACAGACCAAAAGTTTGGACACACCTTCTCATTCAAAGAGTTTTCTTTATTTTCATGTCCGGTGACTGTGGAGGCCAGGTCATCTGGCGCAGCACCCCATCAATCTCCTTTATGGTCAAATAGCCCTTACACAGCCTGGAGGTGTGTTTGGGGTCATTGTCTTGTTGAAAAATAAATGATGGTCCAACTAAACGCAAACCGGATGGAATAGCATGCCGCTGCAAGATGCTGTGGTAGCCATACTGGTTCAGTATGCCTTCAATTTTGAATAAATCCCCAACAGTGTCACCAGCAAAGCACCCCCACACCATCACACCTCCTCCTCCATGCTTCACGGTGGGAACCAGGCATGTAGAGTCCATCCGTTCACCTTCTCTGCGTCGCACAAAGACACGGTGGTTGGAACCAAAGATCTCACATTTGGACTCATCAGACCAAAGCACAGATTTCCACTGGTCTAATGTCCATTCCTTGTGTTCTTTAGCCCAAACAAGTCTCTTCTGCTTGTTGCCTGTCCTTAGCAGTGGTTTCCTAGCAGATATTCTACCATGAAGGCCTGATTCACACAGTCTCCTCTTAACAGTTGTTCTAGAGATGTGTCTGCTGCTAGAACTCTGTGTGGCATTGACCTGGTCTCTAATCTGAGCTGCTGTTAACCTGCGATTTCTGAGGCTGGTGACTCGGATGAACTTATCCTCCGCAGCAGAGGTGACTCTTGGTCTTCCTTTCCTGGGGTGGTCCGCATGTGAGCCAGTTTCTTTGTAGCGCTGTCAAGGAACCATGAACCAGACGTACAACAGAGATGAGTGGAAATAAGAAGGCTTTATTGGAAATCAAGCCGTAGCAAAAGTCCAAACGGATGGCTGAACCGAAGCAGGGTCTTGCGTAGACAGAGGTCAGGAACCAGGAGGGTGGTCAGACGAAGCCAGGATCAGGAACCAACGGGGTAGTCAGACGAAGCCAGGATCAGGAACCAACGGGGTAGTCAGACGAGGCCAGGATCAGGAACCAGAAGCAGCAGCAGTCTTAGAAGCATGTGAACACAGGAGGACCAAGCAAGGAACTGAAGCCACAGACCTTCTATATATATGAGCTGGGCATCCAGCTCCTCCCAGTGGGAAGGAGGAGCCGCAGGGTGGGAGGCTACAAGAAACCCAGAAACCAAGATGGCCGCCAGCACATGTCAACGAGGAGACGAAGGTAAGACCATGACAGTACCTCCCCCTCAAGGGCCCCTCCTCCGCGGAGTAAGGAACGGCTTTCTGAGGGAAGCGTGCGTGGAAGGCTCGGAGCAAAGCAGGAGCATGGACATCTGCGGAGGGAACCCAGGAACGCTCCTCTGGACCATAACCACGCCAATGGACCAAAAACTGCAACCGACCGCGGACCAGGCGTGAGTCCAGGATATTGCTCACCTCATATTCCTCACGATTGCCCACTTGGACCGGACGGGGCCGAGGAACCGAGGAAGTGAAACGATTACACACCAACTGGCTTCAACAGGGAGACATGAAACACGTGGAGATCCGCATGCCAGGAGGAAGCGCAAGGGCATAGGCTACCGGGTTTACCCTGCGAAGCACTCGGAAGGGACCAACAAAGCGAGGCGCCAGCTTGGGAGTGGGCACTCGAAGGTTGAGGCTGCGGGTGGACAACCATACACGGTCTCCGACCTGGTAGGAAGGAGCGGGCGCTCGTCTGCGATCAGCCTGGAGTCTCTGGCGCTGCGCAGAGACCTCAAGGGACCTCTGGATCTGTACCCAAGAAGCACGTAGGACGGAAAGGTGATCCTCCACAGCCGGAAGTATCCTGGGGAGAGAATACCTCCGGTAACACGGCAGGTTGGAACCCATAATTGGCCATGAAGGGAGACGTCCCAGAGGAAGAGTTCACCGCCGTGTTCCTGGCAAACTCAGCCCAAGGCAGGAGGTCAACCCAATTGTCTTGGTGATCGGAGACATAGCAACGAAGGAATTGCTCCAAGGCCTGATTAGGATCGTTCTGCGGTCCCATTGGACTGAGGGTGGTAGGCCGAGGAGAAAGAGAGATGAATCCCCAACTGGGAGCAAAAGGCGCGCCAGAACCTGGACACAAACTGACTCCCCCGATCCGACACAATCTCCTTGGGCAAACCGTGCAACCGGAAGACCTCCCTGGCGAAAATCGTGGCCAACTCTTGTGCAGAGGGTAACTTCTTGAGAGGAACACAGTGGCACATTTTGGAAAACCGATCCACAATCATGAGAATGACCGTATGGCCTCGGGATGCAGGGAGGTCCACAATGAAATCTATCCCCAGGTGTGACCATGGGCGCTCCCCGGTGGCTATGGGTTGCAAAAGGCCCAACGGAAGGTGCCGAGGGGACTTACTCTGGGCACAAACGGAGCATGCCGCTACATATGCGGCGATGTCGGAACGTAGAGAAGGCCACCAGAACAGACGTGAAACAGCCCAGGACAGCTGATTCTTTCCAGGATGCCCCGCGGCCTTGGAGTTATGGTAGGTTCGCAACAACCGAGTGCGCAACTCCTCAGGCACAAAACACCTGCCGTTGGGTCTCCCAGAGGGAGCACCAGATTGAGCCGCCAAAATCTGCTCACCCAGGGGAGAGGTCAGGCTGGTGCGAATGGCGGCCAGGATCTGATTCGGAGGTATGACCGAAGTCGGAATCGACTCCTCCCCGGACAGCTCGGAGTACTGCCGTGATAAGGCATCCGCTCTGATGTTCTTGGAACCGGGTAGGTAGGAGACCACGTAATTAAAACGTGACAAGAACAGAGCCCATCTGGCCTGACGTGGTGTCAATCTCTTGGCCTCAGAAAGGTAGGTCAGATTCTTGTGGTCCGTCAGGATGAGAACCGGAACCACCGAACCCTCGAGCAAGTGCCTCCATTCTTTAAGGGCCTGCACGATGGCCAATAACTCCCTGTCACCAATCTGATAGTTGCACTCCGCGGAAGACAGTTTCCGGGAGTAAAACCCACAGGGAAGCAGAGGACCCTCTGGTGTTCTACGCTGAGACAGAAGGGCGCCTACTCCCGTCTCAGACGCGTCCACCTCGAGGACAAAGGGCAACCCAGGGTTGGGATGCGACAGAATCGGAGCCGACACAAAGGCGGACTTTAGAGCCTCAAAAGCTCGGATGGCCTCGAGCGGCCAGACCTGGAAATTACTGCCCTTCCTGGTCAGATCCGTGAGAGGCTTGGCTAGCATGGAAAAGTCCCTGATGAACTTCCGATAATAATTGGCGAAGCCCAAAAAGCGCTGCAGGGCACGGAGACCACTGGGCTGGGGCCACTGTAAGACAGCCGAAACCTTCTCAGGATCCATGGAGAGCCCCTCAGCGGAAATGATGTAACCTAAGAAGGTTACCTGGGATCGGTGAAATTCGCATTTCTCAAGCTTACCGAACAGCCTGTTCTCTCGTAACCGTTGCAACACTCGTCTGACATCCATAATGTGGGCCTCCATGGATTCAGAATATACCAAGATGTCATCCAAATAGACCACCACACACTGCTGCAACAGGTCACGGAAAACATCGTTGATGAATTCCTGGAAGACTGCGGGCGCATTGCACAACCCAAAGGGCATAACCAAGGATTCATAATGACCGGTCCTGGTGTTAAACGCGGTCTTCCACTCATCGCCCGCCTTGATCCTTACCAGGTTATATGCCGCCCTCAGGTCGAGTTTGGTAAAGACCGTGGCCCCTTTGAGGCGATCGAACAGCTCGGAAATCAAGGGTATCGGGTAAGCGTTCTTGATCGTGATGCGATTGAGACCCCTGTAATCGATGCAAGGCCTCAACTCACCGCCCTTCTTTTTCACAAAGAAAAATCCAGCCCCTGCCGGGGACGAGGATTTGCGAATGTGTCCGCGTGAAAGCGCCTCCCTCACGTACTCCTCCATGGCCTCATTCTCCGCTACCGACAGTGGATAGACTTTGCCACGAGGAGGAACGGCACCAGATTGTAACTCTATGGCACAATCGTATGGGCGGTGCGGAGGTAGGGCAACCGCGCGCACCTTATCGAATACATCCCGGTACTCCTCGTATTCAGGAGGCAACAGAGAGTCCGAGGAAGTACACAGCAACTTGACAGGCCCATGGATGCAACTAGCCCCACACTGCGGTGACCACGAGAGGATCTCGGCCGATCTCCAATCGAAAGTCGGATTATGCTTCTGGAGCCAGGGGTACCCCAAGACCACCGAGTAGTGTGGAGACGAAATAACCTGGAGACAGACCGACTCTCTGTGAACGGCACCAATGGCTATCCCCACTGGAAGGGTCTCATGAGTCACGTGTGGCGGCAGAAGGGGTCTGCCGTCTATCGCCTCAAGAGCCAGTGGGGAACCTCGAGGCTGCAGAGGAATGGAATTGGCGGCAAGCGAACACACTATCAATGAACAAACCACCAGCACCAGAGTCCACCAACGCCTGGGTCGTCACCGAGCCCCCGACCCAGGAGAGGACAACAGTGATCAGTGGTTTGTCAACACGGGAAACCGGGGACGAGGAGACTCCACCCAAGATCTGCCCCCGACAGGACCTCAGGTGCGAGCAATCTCCCGGACGGTTCGGACATGCCAACCGAAAAATGCCCACCGAGACCACAGTACATGCATCGGCCCTCGCGTCTCCGGAGTACCCTCTTCCCCTCGGACAGGCGAGCAAACCCCCGCTGCATGGGTTCACCCCCAGACAAGTCATCCCCAGGAGGCGTGGGAGGAGAGGGAGGCACGGGTGGGACAGCAAACGTAGGCGCCAATCTGTTAGGAGACCTCCGCAGGCTCTCCTTAAAGGAAGGTCTCTCCCTGAGTCTGGTGTCAATCAAAATCAGGAAAGAAATAAGAGACTCGAGCTCCACTGGTAGGTCCTTAGCTGCAACCTCATCCTTCAAGGCATCCGAGAGACCATGAGAGAAAGCAGCGACCAGAGCCTCATTATTCCAGCCCACCTCTGCTGCCAGGGTACGAAACTCAATGGCGTATTCAGCTACGGATCGTGAACCCTGTCTGATGGACATAAGGAGCTTCGCAGCAGAGGCAGCACGAGCCGGCACATCGAATACCTTCCGAAGAGAAGCAACAAAACCGGAAAACTCGGCAACCACCGGATTGTTGTTCTCCCATAAAGGGCTGGCCCAGGCCAAGGCCTTGTCCGAGAGCAGCGAGATCAAGAAGCCCACCTTTGATCTCTCAGTAGGAAAGGCATGTGGCAGCAACTCGAAATAAATGCCCACCTGGTTAAGGAAACCTCGGCACTGAGTTGGCTCTCCCCCAAAGCGCTGTGGAAGGGGGGCAGAACCGGTCATACCCCGAGACACCGCAGGCGCAGCAACAGGTGTCGGGGTAGACTCTGGCGCAACAACCGGAGCGGCAGTAGGAGCGGGCCCAGGAGCGACAACCGACCCATCGGCAACGGAAGCGAAATGAGCCGTGCGTTCAAGCAGGGTTTGCAACGCCACAGCGAACCGACCCAACAGGTGATCCTGCTGATCAAGTCTGGCAACCAGCGTAGGTAGCGAGGGTGGCCCTGTACCGTCAGAATTCATGGCTTGGTCCTAATGTCAAGGAACCATGAACCAGACGTACAACAGAGATGAGTGGAAATAAGAAGGCTTTATTGGAAATCAAGCCGTAGCAAAAGTCCAAACGGATGGCTGAACCGAAGCAGGGTCTTGCGTAGACAGAGGTCAGGAACCAGGAGGGTGGTCAGACGAAGCCAGGATCAGGAACCAACGGGGTAGTCAGACGAAGCCAGGATCAGGAACCAACGGGGTAGTCAGACGAGGCCAGGATCAGGAACCAGAAGCAGCAGCAGTCTTAGAAGCATGTGAACACAGGAGGACCAAGCAAGGAACTGAAGCCACAGACCTTCTATATATATGAGCTGGGCATCCAGCTCCTCCCAGTGGGAAGGAGGAGCCGCAGGGTGGGAGGCTACAAGAAACCCAGAAACCAAGATGGCCGCCAGCACATGTCAAACGAAGGTAAGACCATGACAAGCGCTTGATGGTTTTTGTGACTGCACTTGGGGACACTTTCAAAGTTTTCCAATTTTTTCGGACTGACTGACCTTCATTTCTTAAAGTAATGATGGCCACTCGTTTTTCTTTACTTAGCTGCTTTTTTCTTGCCTTAATACAAATTCTAACAGTCTATTCATTAGGACTATCAACTGTGTATCCACCTGACTTCTCCACAACGCAACTGATGGTCCCAACCCCATTTATAAGGCAAGAAATCCCACTTATTAAACCTGACAGGGCACACCTGTGAAGTGAAAACCATTTCAGATGACTACCTCTTGAAGCTCATCAAGAGAATGCCAAGAGTGTGCAAAGCAGTAATCAAAGCAAAAGGTGGCTACTTTGAAGAACCTAGAATATGACATATTTTCAGTTGTTTCACACTTGTTTGTTATGTATATAATTCCACATGTGTTAATTCATAGTTTTGATGCCTTCAGTGTGAATCTACAATTTTCATAGTCATGAAAATAAAGAAAACTCTTTGAATGAGAAGGTGTGTCCAAACTTTTGGTCTGTACTGTAGTTCCCATCCAATCAATCGTCTACGGTCTCTGTCCTGTTCGCAAATCTTCAATTCATCGTTTGGTATATGTAAAAACATATTAGGTAGATGTACTCCCAATATCTTCAGCAGTAGACTTGTCATATGAAAAGACATTCGTCATGCCTGAAGTAGGTGTTGGTTGCTCGCAGTGCTGTACAATAATATTGAAATTGGAGCACCATACACTATGATTACTGGTGCCAGCAAGGACTGTGTAGTCGTATTTAGTAATATGCAAATTGCGGCACACGGATTAATTCAGATGCAATTTCAGTATTTTATTGGTGCAATATCATGCAAAAAATCATGATCCAGTTACATTATGTACCCCATTACACCAGTATTTTATACATTACCCAAAGTACACAAGAGACTCAATAACCCTCCTGGACGCCCAATAGTAGCATCTTCCAATTCTGTTTTCCCCCCCTTTTGAAAAGATTCTCTCGCCTTTAACAAAATCATCCAAATTGTTTTTGTTAGACACCACACATTTTCTCTCGAAGTTACAAGAACTCGACAAGTTACCCAATTGCCCATTAATGGCCCTCGATGTAAATAGTTTATATACATCGATCGAGAATGAGAAGGGATTACAGGCGACGGCAAGTCTACTCCACGTCCACTCTAATCTACAGGACATACAACAAAAGTTCTGTCTTGAACTGTTGAACATTATACTAACAAAAAATGTTTTTCTGTTTGGGGACACATACTACGGCCAAAAGAGGGGGACCGCTATAGGGTCTAATGTAGCCCCTCCATATGCTAACATGTACATGATAGCATTTGAAGAAGATCATGTGTACACACATCTATCATTTCATCGACACGCCATCATTTGCCTGAATCAGATACACACTGAACTCAGTTTCACAATCCACACTATCCAAGAAGAAATCAGCTTTTTAGACACCATGATCATGATTGACCATACAGGAAACATTACTGTAAACCTTTTCAACAAACCCACAGACCGCAATAGCCTCCTCCATTACAACAGCTGCCACCCCAAAGCCACTAAAAGATCTTCAGCCTTATCACAATACACACGGGTCAAATAATGACATGACACAGAAATTCCTGGCAAGAGGTTATCCACAATCACTCCTAGACACTGCATTAACCAACTTAGTGAAAACTGCTACACCACGATCTGATAACAAAAATAGAGTAGCCTGTGTCCCTACCTACCATCCCTTAATGCCCCAAATCCATCAAGCCCTGAAAAAACATTGTTCATTATTAGCAAAGGCTTACCCCAACATTGAAGAATTTCACCAACTTCCATTGACATGCTACAAGAGCCCGCAAAATATTAGGGACAAACTTGTTAAGGCAGATGTGGGAAGCTTCACTAGACCTCCTAGACCAGCGGTCCCCAACCGCCGGGCCGCGGCCCAGGACCGGGCCCTGGAGGATGGTTTGCCGGGCCGCGGCGATCAGGGCCGTATTTAACGCTGTACTAATGAAGCGCTTCCATTATGGAAGCGCTTCATTAGTACAGAAGGACCAGGAAGCGGTGAAGGATCTGTACTCACCACTTCCTGGTCCTCGGCTAGACTATCGGCTGTGCAGGGCTGCGCACAGCGTGAGGTCTCTCTGTGACTTCACACTGTGCGCCGCGATACACAACTGACAGCAGAATGAATGAAGAAGATCGCGATGGTGACTAGGAGCAGGAGAGGTAAGTGTTTTTTTATTTTATTTGCACTGAGGGCTGATGGCTGACCTGGGGGACATTGGGCAGACATGAGGGGCTAATGGGGGGCTTATGGCTGACATGAGGGGCTTATGGCTGACATGAGGGGCTAATGGGGGCTTATGGCTGACATGAGGGGCTAATGGGGGCTTATGGCTGACATGAGGGGCTAATAGGGGCTTATGGCTGACATGAGGGGCTAATGGGGGCTTATGGCTGACATGAGGGGCTAATGGGGGCTTATGGCTGACATGAGGGGCTAATGGGGGGCTTTTGGCTGACATGAGGGGCTAATGGGGGGCTTATGGCTGACATGAGGGGCTAATGGGGGCTTATGGCTGACATGAGGGGCTAATGGGGGCTTATGGCTGACATGAGGGGCTAATGGGGGGCTTATGGCTGACATGAGGGGCTAATGGGGGCTTATGGCTGACATGAGGGGCTAATGGGGGCTTATGGCTGACATGAGGGGCTAATGGGGGCTTTTGGCTGACATGAGGGGCTAATGGGGGGCTTATGGCTGACATGAGGGGCTAATTGGGGCTTATGGCTGACATGAGGGGCTAATGGGGGCTTATGGCTGACATGAGGGGCTAATGGGGGGCTTATGGCTGACACGAGGGGCTAATGGGGGGCTTATGGCTGACATGAGGGGCTAATGGGGGCTTATGGCTGACATGAGGGGCTAATGGTGGCTTATGGCTGACATGAGGGGCTAATGGGGGCTTATGGCTGACATGAGGGGCTAATGGGGGGCTTATGGCTGACATTGGGGGGGTTTATGGCTGACATTGGGGGGCTTATGGCTGACATTGGGGGGTTTATGCACTTGGGGACACTTTCAAAGTTTTCCAATTTTTTCGGACTGACTGACCTTCATTTCTTAAAGTAATGATGGCCACTCGTTTTTCTTTACTTAGCTGCTTTTTTCTTGCCTTAATACAAGTTCTAACAGTCTATTCATTAGGACTATCAACTGTGTATCCACCTGACTTCTCCACAACGCAACTGATGGTCCCAACCCCATTTATAAGGCAAGAAATCCCACTTATTAAACCTGACAGGGCACACCTGTGAAGTGAAAACCATTTCAGATGACTACCTCTTGAAGCTCATCAAGAGAATGCCAAGAGTGTGCAAAGCAGTAATCAAAGCAAAAGGTGGCTACTTTGAAGAACCTAGAATATGACATATTTTCAGTTGTTTCACACTTGTTTGTTATGTATATAATTCCACATGTGTTAATTCATAGTTTTGATTCCTTCAGTGTGAATCTACAATTTTCATAGTCATGAAAATAAAGAAAACTCTTTGAATGAGAAGGTGTGTCCAAACTTTTGGTCTGTACTGTAGTTCCCATCCAATCAATCGTCTACGGTCTCTGTCCTGTTCGCAAATCTTCAATTCATGGTTTGGTATATGTAAAAACATATTAGGTAGATGTACTCCCAATATCTTCAGCAGTAGACGTGTCATATGAAAAGACATTCGTCATGCCTGAAGTAGGTGTTGGTTGCTCGCAGTGCTGTACAATAATATTGAAATTGGAGCACCATACACTATGATTACTGGTGCCAGCAAGGACTGTGTAGTCGTATTTAGTAATATGCAAATTGCGGCACACAGATTATTCAGATGCAATTTCAGTATTTTATTGGTGCAATATCATGCAAAAAATCATGATCCAGTTACATTATGTACCCCATTACACCAGTATTTTATACATTACCCAAAGTACACAAGAGACTCAATAACCCTCCTGGACGCCCAATAGTAGCATCTTCCAATTCTGTTTCCCCCCCCCCCCCCTTTGGAAAAGATTCTCACGCCTTTAACTAAATCATCCAAATCATTTTTGTTAGAAACCACACATTTTCTCTTGAAGTTACAAGAACTCGACAAGTTACCCAATTGCCCATTAATGACCCTCGATGTAAATAGTTTATATACATCGATCGAGAATGAGAAGGGATTACAGGCGACGGCAAGTCTACTCCACGTCCACTCTAATCTACAGGACATACAACAAAAGTTCTGTCTTGAACTGTTGAACATTATACTAACAAAAAATGTTTTTCTGTTTGGGGACACATACTACGGCCAAAAGAGGGGGACCGCTATAGGGTCTAATGTAGCCCCTCCATATGCTAACACGTACATGATAGCATTTGAAGAAGATCATGTGTACACACATCTATCATTTCATCGACACGCCATCATTTGCCTGAATCAGATACACACTGAACTCAGTTTCACAATCCACACTATCCAAGAAGAAATCAGCTTTTTAGACACCATGATCAAGATTGACCATACAGGAAACATTACTGTAGACCTTTTCAACGAACCCACAGACCACAATAGCCTCCTCCATTACAACAGCTGCCACCCCAAAGCCACTAAAAGATCTTCAGCCTTATCACAATACACACGGGTCAAATAATGACATGACACAGAAATTCCTGGCAAGAGGTTATCCACAATCACTCCTAGACACTGCATTAACCAACTTAGTGAAAACTGCTACACCACGATCTGATAACAAAAATAGAGTAGCCTGTGTCCCTACCTACCATCCCTTAATGCCCCAAATCCATCAAGCCCTGAAAAAACATTGTTCATTATTAGCAAAGGCTTACCCCAACATTGAAGAATTTCACCAACTTCCATTGACATGCTACAAGAGCCCGCAAAATATTAGGGACAAACTTGTTAAGGCAGATGTGGGAAGCTTCACTAGACCTCCTAGACCAGCGGTCCCCAACCGCCGGGCCGCGGCCCAGGACCAGGCCCTGGAGGATGGTTTGCCGGGCCGCGGCGATCAGGGCCGTATTTAACGCTGTACTAATGAAGCGCTTCCATTATGGAAGCGCTTCATTAGTACAGAAGGACCAGGAAGCGGTGAAGGATCTGTACTCACCACTTCCTGGTCCTCGGCTCGGCTATCGGCTGTGCAGGGCTGCGCACAGCGTGAGGTCTCTCTGTGACTTCACACTGTGCGCCGTGATACACAGCCGACAGCAGAATTAATTAAGAGGATCGCGATGGTGACTAGGAGCAGGAGAGGTAAGTGTTTTTTTATTTTATTTGCACTGGGGGCTGATGGCTGACCTGGGGGACATTGGGCAGACATGAGGGGCTAATGGGGGGCTTATGGCTGACATGAGGGGCTTATGGCTGACATGAGGGGCTAATGGGGGCTTATGGCTGACATGAGGGGCTAATGGGGGCTTATGGCTGACATGAGGGGCTAATGGGGGGCTTATGGCTGACATGAGGGGCTAATGGGGGGCTTATGGCTGACATGAGGGGCTAATGGGGGCTTATGGCTGACATGAGGGGCTAATGGGGGCTTATGGCTGACATGAGGGGCTAATGGGGGCTTATGGCTGACATGAGGGGCTAATGGGGGCTTATGGCTGACATGAGGGGCTAATGGGGGCTTATGGCTGACATGAGGGGCTAATGGGGGCTTATGGCTGACATGAGGGGCTAATGGAGGCTTATGGCTGACATGAGGGGCTAATGGGGGGCTTATGGCTGACATGAGGGGCTAATGGGGGCTTATGGCTGACATGAGGGGCTAATGGGGGGCTTTTGGCTGACATGAGGGGCTAATGGGGGGCTTATGGCTGACATGAGGGGCTAATGGGGGCTTATGGCTGACATGAGGGGCTAATGGGGGCTTATGGCTGACATGAGGGGCTAATGGGGGCTTATGGCTGACATGAGGGGCTAATGGGGGCTTATGGCTGACATGAGGGGCTAATGGGGGCTTATGGCTGACGTGAGGGGCTAATGGGGGCTTATGGCTGACATGAGGGGCTAATGGGGGGCTTATGGCTGACATGAGGGGCTAATGGGGGCTTATGGCTGACATGAGGGGCTAATGGGGGCTTATGGCTGACATGAGGGGCTAATGGGGGGCTTATGGCTGACATGAGGGGCTAATGGGGGGCTTATGGCTGACATGAGGGGCTAATGGGGGCTTATGGCTGACATGAGGGGCTAATGGGGGCTTATGGCTGACATGAGGGGCTAATGGGGGCTTATGGCTGACATGAGGGGCTAATGGGGGCTTATGGCTGACATGAGGGGCTAATGGGGGGCTTATGGCTGACATGAGGGGCTAATGGGGGGCTTATGGCTGACATGAGGGGCTAATGGGGGGCTTATGGCTGACATGAGGGGCTAATGGGGGGCTTATGGCTGACATGAGGGGCTAATGGGGGCTTATGGCTGACATGAGGGGCTAATGGGGGCTTATGGCTGACATGAGGGGCTATTATGGCTGACATGAGGGGCTAATGGGGCTTATGGCTGACATGAGGGGCTAATGGGGGCTTATGGCTGACATGAGGGGCTAATGGGGGCTTATGGCTGACATGAGGGGCTAATGGGGGCTTATGGCTGACATGAGGGGCTAATGGGGGGCTTATGGCTGACATGAGGGGCTAATGGGGGCTTATGGCTGACATGAGGGGCTAATGGGGGCTTATGGCTGACATGAGGGGCTAATGGGGGCTTATGGCTGACATGAGGGGCTAATGGGGGGCTTATGGCTGACATGAGGGGCTAATGGGGGCTTATGGCTGACATGAGGGGCTAATGGGGGCTTATGGCTGACATGAGGGGCTAATGGAGGCTTATGGCTGACATGAGGGGCTAATGGGGGGCTTATGGCTGACATGAGGGGCTAATGGGGGGCTTATGGCTGACATGAGGGGCTAATGGGGGGCTTTTGGCTGACATGAGGGGCTAATGGGGGGCTTATGGCTGACATGAGGGGCTAATGGGGGCTTATGGCTGACATGAGGGGCTAATGGGGGCTTATGCTGACATGAGGGGCTAATGGGGGCTTATGGCTGACATGAGGGGCTAATGGGGGCTTATTGGCTGACATGAGGGGCTAATGGGGGCTTATGGCTGACGTGAGGGGCTAATGGGGGCTTTTGGCTGACATGAGGGGCTAATGGGGGGCTTATTGGCTGACATGAGGGGCTAATGGGGGCTTATGGCTGACATGAGGGGCTAATGGGGGCTTATGGCTGACATGAGGGGCTAATGGGGGGGCTTATGGCTGACACGAGGGGCTATGGGGGGCTTATGGCTGACATGAGGGGCTAATGGGGGCTTATGGCTGACATGAGGGCTATGGGGCTTATGGCTGACTGAGGGGCAATGGGGCTTATGGCTGACTGAGGGGCTAATGGGGCTTATGGCTGACATGAGGGGCTAATGTGGGGCTTATGGCTGACAATGAAGGGGCTAATGGGGGGCTTATGGCTGACATGAGGGGCTAATGGGGGCTTATGGCTGACATGAGGGCTAATGGGGGCTTTGGCTGACATGAGGGCTAATGGGGGGCTTATGGCTGACATGAGGGGCTAATGGGGGCTTATGGCTGACATGAGGGGCTAATGGGGGCTTATGGCTGACATGAGGGGCTAATGGGGGCTTATGGCTGACATGAGGGGCTAATGGGGGCTTATGGCTGACATGAGGGGCTAATGGGGGGCTTTATGGCTGACATGAGGGGCTAATGGGGGGCTTATGGCTGACATGAGGGGCTAATGGGGGCTTATGGCTGACATGAGGGGCTAATGGGGGCTTATGCTGACATGAGGGGCTAATGGGGGGCTTATGGCTGACACGAGGGGCTAATGGGGGGCTTATGGCTGACATGAGGGGCTAATGGGGGCTTATGGCTGACATGAGGGGCTAATGGGGGCTTATGGCTGACGTGAGGGGCTAATGGGGGCTTATGGCTGACATGAGGGGCTAATGGGGGCTTATGGCTGACATGAGGGGCTAATGGGGGGCTTATGGCTGACATTGGGGGAGTTTATGGCTGACATTGGGGGGCTTATGGCTGACATTGGGGGGTTTATGGCTGACATTGGGGAGGTTTATGGCTGACATTGGGGAGATTTATGGCTGACATTGGGGGGGTTTATGGCTGACATGGGGGGGGGGGGGTTTATGGCTGACATTGGGGGCTGATAGATGGCTAAAGGTTTGGGGGTCTGATCTGAGGTCTGATTAACATTGGGGGTCTGATTGCTGGTCTGACCTGAGGTGTAATGGAAAATTTGCTTTTCTTATTGTTCTCCTCTAAAACTAGGTGCATCTTATAGGGCGAAAAATATGGTACAGTGCAGCAGAGACCAGTGCAGCAGAGACCATAGTCAGTTTATATAGTCGTTATATAGTGTTATATATTTTAATATGCACCTTGTGTTTTGTTATGCGCGTGAATCGGTCAGCCCCGCCCACCCCCAAGCCCCGCCCCAGAACCCCCGCCCCCTTTCCCCCCCCACCCGGTCCCTGGGAAAATTGTCTTGCATGAAACCGGTCCTTGGTGCAAAAAAGGTTGGGGACCACTGTCCTAGACAGTTGTTCCTACAGAGCCAAGGACAGGGAACATTTTCCTGCCTAAGTTGTGCCCAATGCTCAAGTGTCATCAAAGGTGAATACGAAACTCATCCACGAACCGGACAATCTTTTCCCAATAAAGGATTTTTAACTTGTGACTCAAGTTTCGTGGTCTGTTTACTAAAATGCCCATGCGGCCTCGCTTATGTTGGAGAGACCACACAACATATCCGAGACCGCGTTAGCAAACACAAATCAACCATTAGATTGGGACATACCATGTTACCAATTCTGCATCACTTTTCCACAAGACCACAATTACTCTTTCAAATATTGGAACAGACAAATCCTCCAAGAAGAGGTGGCAACCGAACATTAATTCTAAAACAGTGGTCCCCAACCTTTTTTGCACCAAGGACCGGTTTCATGCAAGACAATTTTCCCAGGGACCGGGTGGGGGGGAAAGGGGGCGGGGGTTCTGGGGCAGGGCTTAGGGGGTGGGCGGGGCTGACCGATTCACGCGCATAACAAAACACAAGGTGCATATTAAAATATATAACACTATATAACGACTATATAAACTGACTATGGTCTCTGCTGCACTGGTCTCTGCTGCACTGTACCATATTTTTCGCCCTATAAGATGCACCTAGTTTTAGAGGAGAACAATAAGAAAAGCTAATTTTTCATTACACCTCAGGTCAGACCAGCAATCAGACCCCCAATGTTAATCAGACCTCAGATCAGACCCCCAAACCTTTAGCCATCTATCAGCCCCCAATGTCAGCCATAAACCCCCCCAATGTCAGCCATAAACCTCCCCAATGTCAGCCATAAACCTCCCCAATGTCAGCCATAAACCTCCCCAATGTCAGCCATAAACCCCCCAATGTCAGCCATAAGCCCCCCAATGTCAGCCATAAACCCCCCCAATGTCAGCCATAAGCCCCCCATTAGCCCCTCACGTCAGCCATAAGCCCCCATTAGCCCCTCATGTCAGCCATAAGCCCCCCATTAGCCCCTCATGTCAGCCATAAGCCCCCCATTAGCCCCTCATGTCAGCCATAAGCCCCCCATTAGCCCCTCATGTCTGCCCAATGTCCCCCAGGTCAGCCATCAGCCCCCAGTGCAAATAAAATAAAAAAACACTTACCTCTCCTGCTCCTAGTCACCATCGCGATCCTCTTCATTCATTCTGCTGTCAGCTGTGTATCGCGGCGCACAGTGTGAAGTCACAGAGAGACCTCACGCTGTGCGCAGCCCTGCACAGCCGATAGCCGAGCCGAGGACCAGGAAGTGGCGAGTACAGATCCTTCACCGCTTCCTGGTCCTTCTGTACTAATGAAGCGCTTCCATAATGGAAGCGCTTCATTAGTACAGCGTTAAAGACGGCCCTGATCGCCGCGGCCCGGCAAACCATCCTCCAGGGCCCGGTCCTGGGCCGTGGCCCAGCGGTTGGGGACCGCTGTTCTAAAACATAGAGAGGCGTATTGGATCCACAAGTTGGGGACATTGTCACCAAATGGCTTGAATTGTGAATGTGATTTCTTCATAAATGTATGAATTGTTTAATAGATAAGAAATTTTATGTAATTCTAATTCCTTTTTTGCAGACCCGCTGAAACTCTAGTCAAATCTGGTAAGGGTGAGATACGTCCCCCATCCGTCTCCCCTTTTGCCCTCCCCTTTGCCATTTTCCCTATAATTACCTTTTCCCGTTCCATCTCCCCCTCATAATAACCAGATGTCATCATAGGTTTACCATAATTAGTTCAGTTTATTGATTTTGGTCTGTTTTATTTCTCATCTTTTATCTCTCATTTTTATTTTTTCTTCATTTTTTTTCGCAGTATCTATGTATAATATTTAGGAGCCAATTTCCTTATACTACATCCCAATTATTATATTATCACATCAGCATCGCTCATCCCCTTTATAGTTCTTGTCTGACCATTATTTTCTCCTCCCATTTATTAATCATTCATCACACAGTCACACCCTTCTGCTTTCATATAAATCACTGTTCATCGTGCACACTTCGTTATTCTATCCTCCCCTATTACTTATTTAACATTCTTATTCTATTATTCTCTCCATCTCCCCCATAGCTACATTTGTAATGCCAATGGAACGCATACTGCGACTTTCGCGTTCTTGTGACGTGGTGGAACGCACAATCGCTCCACCTACATCATGTGACGCTCCGATCACGTGACCGGCACTCCGTACCGCACATACAGGAGCAAAAGCGGCGGACACAGGCTAGTGCCCTGTGATCCAGCCCAGACCTCCTCTACCACAAAATTAGGGTAATAATCTTTATTCCAACAGGTTCTATCACTATTATTAGTATCTTCTCCACACCCTTTCAACCACATGTCTCTGGAACTCTGCAACTTCCCTCCTATCATCGTTCTACATATGAATCATATAGTCTATATGTTATATAAAAATTATTTCATCTTGGTCTCCACTCATGAGGGACTATATTCTCCCCGTGCATCTTCTAGGTCATAGAACATGGTTTATAATCTTGTTTTTATCGACATGCTTTTCTACAAGTTGTATTTATTTTCCTTTTTGTCACTTTTGTTGATTCGTTCAGTCGCCATTATTATCAAAAGTGGTCAACCAAACTAATACATAATGTAACCGGATCACGATTTTTTTGTATGATATCGCACCAATAAAATATGTTGTTGTGGACTTCCACCCACCTCAGATACTAGCAATTTTGCGTGATTGGACAGGAGAACACAACTTTTTTAATATAGTTTTATTTAATTTTTATTTGATTGTATATAATAAACTAGTATTTTTGGTACAACTCCTGGTGATAGAGTGTCTGTTTAATTTAAGATATATGATACCTTCCTTTTTGAACGTAGGGGCGTTATTGAACGGTGCACCTATATCCAGTAATCATACGGGAGAGCCGCTATTTATTTATACATAGTTGTTATTGTTCGAAGCATTCAATGGGAATCGTCCAGTAATTCTCCATGTAGATAAGGGGAATTTTGTTGTCTTTGCTACGACTGGGACCATTGCTCAGGCTGTAGCTTGTCACAACCAGACAGCTGAGAAGCTCTGACAGAGGCCTTTCAGAACCTCCTCCTTGAGTTTTCTTTGTTGTGGTGTTCAGTTCCTCATCTCGTTAGCCTCTCTCAGCTGTCATGTAGTTGGACTGATTGCTTCCCTTTAAATTCCTCCCCATAATGCTTTACTGGCCGGCTTATACTTCTTCCTGGAGTGTGTGTGTGCATGCTGATCCTATTTCCCAGTCTGCTACTAAGTTAAGTGCTGTACATTAATCTGTTATTTTCTGTTTGCTGGATCCCAGGTGACCCTGACTCCCTCCGTGTCTGGTGTAGGGAGCCGGTGGTCGTGTCCCCTCACTATTGTAGGGTGTTCAGGTGTTATATAGTCGAGGTACGTGGATATGCAAACCTCCACCTTTGGGATTTTTGCATAGGCTGAGCAGCCAGGGAAAGTGCCAGCTCTTGTGCAGGGGTCTCCCTTTTGGTTCCTTAGCTTTGGATCCAGTGAGTCATATATGCATGTTGCATTGTCTTGTTTCCTGTACACCGTCCGTGATATAGCTACATATTTAAGCATATTTGCTGCATACACTGAAGCTCTAATTGATTCCCTTTTCTCATAAAAAAAAAAAGTTTCTTGGCAATAACCAAAGACAATTACCTTTCCCAACTGGTTCAGGACTCGACCAGAGGGACGGCCATACTGGACTTAGTATTAACCAATAAACCTGACAGAACAACAGACGTGCAGGTTGGGGGACACCTGGGAAATAGTGACCATAAAGTAATAACCTTCCAATTGTCATTCAAAAGTAGTTCTTCAAGGAGGCACAAACATACCAAACTTCAAAAAAGCTAAATTTGACCAGTTAAGAGAAGCATTGGGCCCAACTAACTGGGAAAAAGTCCTTTAAAAACAAAAATACAGCCACAAAATGTGATATTTTAAAAAGCATCCTAAACTCTAATTGTGAGAGGTACATACCTTATGGGAATTAAAAAGTAAGGAACAAGAAAAATACAATGTGATAAAGAGAAATGTAAAGAAAGAAATAAAGGAAAAAAATAAAGCATTTAAATCACTAAAACAGGAGGGGGGCGAAGAAGCACTGAAAAACTATAAGGAAAAAAAAAAAATATATAAAAGCAGCCAAACTGGAGACAGAGAGATTCTTTGCCAAAGAGACTAAAACTAACCCTAAAATGTTCTTCAATTATATAAATGGGAAAAAGTATAATCCTGAAGGTGTCGGCCCTCTACAGAGTAATGACGGGGGAGTCGCAGAGAGCGAGGAGGAGAAAGCAAAGCTGTTAAATATTTTTTTCTCCACTGTATTCACTGAGGAAAATAAACTGTCAGATGAAATGCAGAATGTAAAAGTACATTTTTCAGAGGGTTCAGAGGAGGGAGACTAAAGTAATAACTGAAAGAGGCGGACTACAGGACCCAGATGGTCAGAATTAGGATTATTCAGTTTAGAAAAAAAGACGACTGAGGGGAGAACTAATAACTATGTATAAATATATCAGGGGTCAGTACAGAGATCTCTCCCATCAGCTATTTATCCCCAGGACTGTGACGGTGACGAGGGGACATCCTCTGCTTCTGGAGGAAAGAAGGTTTGTACACAAACATAGAAGAGGATTCTTCACGGTAAGAGCAGTGAGAATATGGAGCTCTCTGCCTGAGGAGGTGGTGATGGTGAGTACAATAAAGGAATTCAGGAGGGGCCTGGATGTATTTCTGGAGTGTAATAATATTACAGGCTATAGCTACTAGAGAGGGGTCGGGGATCCAGGGAGTTATTCTGATGCTTGATTGGAATCGGGAAGGAATTTTTTCCCCTAAAATGAGGAAAATTGGCTTTTTGCCATTCTCTGGATCCACTTGCAGGGTAACAGGTGGAACTGGATAGACGGAGGACTTTTTTTAGCCTTACAAACTATGGGGGTCATTTATTAAGACCATGCTGGTCTTAATAACCCTTATATCTGGCAGGTGGATCCGTTGAAGTATTGAAGAGGCGCCGGCCTAGCTGTCTTACATTTAGACCATTTTCTACGCCTAAAACATGCATGGAAAATGATGAATGTGACAGGACTCCCATCCCGTCCCCTGCCCACACCATACCCTCTTTTGTAGACCTGGCGTGAGCGGGGAAACGTCGCAATTTGCGCCAGAAATATGCCTACTGTGATATAGGTGTATTTCTGGACAATAAATGAACCCCTATGTTACTATGTTTCCATGTAGAATAGCTGGTAATGACATCTATCTTTATCACTAATAAACCCTATAGAGATTCAGATCACAAGAGTGTCCATCAGCTTAAAATGGTGCAAGGGGGTGAATCCTTATAGTCATATTTGCAGCACATGGACTGAGGACTGTGATTGTCTGAGGGATCTCATTGCTCAGCGTTTCCACTAGTATCACTGCAATCAGAGATACATCTAGCCTTTCTGCTGCCTAAGGCAAAAACTGAAATGACGCCCGACCATGCTAAATTAACCCTTTCCCTCCAGCCTTACAGTTAAAGGCATACTTGGAAAACATTACATATTGTGCTACAAAACATTCTGGTTAATATAGCGATATTGTTGGACATGCAGAGCAGTGGCGTACCAAGGGGGGGGGGTGGGGGGGCGGCCCGCCCGGCCCCGCCCCGGGTGCCACTCACAAGGGGGGTGCCATGACGGAGTCACCCCTCCATCCACTGCTGCACCGACGCGACTCCGCCAGGCGCCGGCTTCTGTGGAAGGATTATTGCGGCGGCGCGCAACATGACGTCACGACGCTGACGCCGCGCCGCCTTCACCGAAGCGGAAGGATCCATTACCAGCGGTCGGACGGAGCCTGAGGCATCATCAAAATGTGAGTAAGTAATTGTGTAATTAAGGGGTGTGTGTGTGCGTAATTAAGTGGGGGTTTGTAATTAGGAGGGGGGTGTAATTAAGGGATGTGTGTGTGTAATTAAGGGAGGGGTAAGGTGGGGAGGGAGGGGGTGTAATTAAGGGGGGGGAGTGTGTAATTAAGGGGGGGTGTAATTAAGGGAGGGGGTGTAATTAAGAGGGGAAGAGAGGGGGTGTAATTAAGGGGGGGGTGTAATTAAGGTGGGGAGGGAGGGGGTGTAATTAAGGGGGGGGGGGGGTGCCAAACAAAGGGTTCGCCCCGGGTGCCAAATGCTCTAGGTACGCCCCTGATGCAGAGATGAACGCTTCCACAATGAAAGCACTCATTGGCCATGGCCTTCTTGTCCCTACCTAGTTCTGCCTGAGGCAATTGCCTCACCGCGCCTCATTGGCGGTGCACACCTGACTGCAATGATGGGGCAGTTACAAAAGCGCAGACTGGTGCATCTTGCAGTCTGTCCTGCTCTGTGTAACCTGATCCCTCAGTGAAAAGCCATAATTGTGGTGCTTTTTTCAGTGAATGCGGAGATTCAGAGAAGTTAAAGACAATAGACAGGTACGGGAGAAAGTGGCAGCAAGAAACAGAAGTTCACCTTATTAATGTATAGAAATAATGCTTTAAATTCACCAGCCCTTAAGAACAATAAATTATTGCAGGTAATATAAACCCCAGAACACTGTGTAAATTCCTTAAAAAGTAAAAGAAAATGCATTTTCCAACAGGGATGGGGATTCCCTCATTCAGGACCTCTCTGGCAGAGCATTGTGTCCATGCATTATACATACAGCCTGTCAATTTCAATTAGAACCATGTAATACATGATTTCCTATGCCGGGTTTGCTGCGAGATTTTTCTTCAGGTTACAGCTGCAGAACATCCTGGGATCAACTCATTCTCGAGTGATCCAATTAGCAAAAAGGAATCTAAAACCTAAAAAAATAAAATAAAACAACTAAGGCTACTTTCACACTAGCGTTCGGGCGGATCCGTTCTGAACGGATCCGCCCATAATAATGCAGACGGAGGCTCCGTTCAGAACGGATCCGTCTGCATTATATTAGCTAAAAAAAGCTAAGTGTGAAAATAGCCTGGGACGGATCCGTCCAGACTTTCAATGTAAAGTCAATGGGGGACGGATCTGCTTGAAGATTGAGCCACATTGTGGCATCTTCAAACGGATCCGTCCCCATTGACTTACATTGTAAGTCTGGACGGATCCGCACGCCTCCGCACGGCCAGGCGGACACCCGAACGCTGCAAGCAGCGTTCAGCTGTCCGCCTGTCCGTGCGGAGGCGAGCGGAGCGGAGGCTGAACGCCGCCAGACTGATGCAGTCTGAGCGGATCCGCCTCCATTCAGACTGCATCAGGGCTGGACGGCTGCGTTCGGGTCCGCTCGTGAGCTCCTTCAAACGGAGCTCACGAACGGAAACCCGAACGCTAGTGTGAAAGCAGCCTAAGGATGATGGCTTAGCTCTGCATCATATGAGAGCAATACACATTGGATATCAGTAGAAAGACACATTTGCTGCATTTCTGTATCTCTTTTTATAATCTGTCTCTTTAACCACAAAAGGAAATGTGTGATGCATGTTGCAGAACGACAGTAGTTTGTACGTGACAATACTTACTAGGACAATGGTTAAAGACAAATTGGCAAAATGTAAAAATCACCTAGAAATTTCTTCGGATTATTGTTTATATTTAAAGTAAAGACCAGCGGAATTGTATTAAATTGTATTTAATCTTTAGTGCTGTATCAACACAAAAAAAACCATACCCCATAAATCAAACAAAAACATTATCCGAAGGAAAAAAGTTACCATTACCTTTTTTTAGATGTCAATAAAGTAATAATTACTGTATAGGGAAAATTAAAGTAAAATAAATATAAGCCAAAAAAGTATCAAATATAAAAAAATATATAAATATACCTGGCAGTAAAAATGATCAATGTTTGTAAATAATTATGAATAAATAGAAATGAAAAAAGTATATAAATTAGATTAGCAGGATATACCGGTATCTATAAAACTTTTAATCCTACTGCAATTAACTAAAAATAATACCATAGTATAATAATAATTAACAAATAGTATAAAATCGAAAAAAGTATATAAGTTAATTAGTGAAACATATCTCCAAAAATATTAATCTTATTGCAATAAAAGGTGATACCATACAATAAAGTAACATAACAGAAACTAGTTAATCAAGCAATAATATAATAACATAATACAACAGGCTACAAGCCAAATAGATACCCAAGATCACTCAGTAGTGGAATATAACTACTATAATACCGTTCCTAGGTACAAGAATATAACTGCTATAATACTGCCTCCTCTGTACAAGAATATAACTACTATAATACTGTTCCTAGGTACAAGAATATAACTACTATAATACTGCTCCTATGTACAAAAATATAACTACTATAATACTGCTCCTATGTACAAGAATATAACTACTATAATACTGCTCCTATGTACAAGAATATAACTACTATAATACTGCCTCCTATGTACAAGAATATAACTACTATAATACTGCCTCCTATGTACAAGAATATAACTACTATAATACTGCCTCCTATGTACAAGAATATAACTACTATAATACTGCTCCTATGTACAAGAATATAACTACTATAATACTGCTCCTATGTACAAGAATATAACTACTAGGCCTGGCTGTGTAGCTGAATGGCTGCGTGTTGCTGAGCTCCTCTACCTTGCCGGTGATTTAGCCCCTAAAATCAGCTTAAAAAGTTGCACAGGTTGGCAAAGTGGGAAAGGAAAGAACCAAAGACCCAGCTGACCACACTCCTGCTCGGTCCAGACAGCCTGAGATGGACCAGTACCTCAGAAAGCAGACGAAGCTTAGAGCGGCTGAAACTCCTAAGATGGCGGCGGCCCCAGCTCAGCTATCTGATGCGGAGGAAGATTCGGATGCTGGCAGCGCTTCTGACACCTCGACATGTAAGTCCCGCAATCAAGGGAGAACCTTTACTAAAGCTGCGCTCCTGGAAGTGCCTAACTCAGCACTTGCTCCTATAAAAAAGGACCTCTCCGATATAAAGGAGGACCTCCGCAATATTGGGCATCGGGTGTCGGACCTAGAAAGTTCGCATGAGGCGGCCATTAAAAGAGAATAAAAATCGTATAATGCGATTCGCTCCCATTCCGATTTATTGAACGACGCGCTTCTTCGCATAGAAGACCAAGAGAACAGAAGCCGCAGGAAGAACCTTAGAATTCAAGGTCTGCCGGAATCGATCGCGAATGAAGCACTTAATAAGGTGGCGCATGAGATATTCGCGGGTCTCCTTGAGCCTGGAAGATCGGAACAGATCGTGATTGAGCGCATACACCACGCACTAAGGCCAAAGCCTAAAGCCACAGACCCACCTCGTGACGTGGTCTGCGGCCTTCTCAGCTTTGTCGATACGGCCGCGATTATGAGAGCTAGTAGAGAAGCTGATCACCTCCAACATGAGGGTGCGCCTGTTCTGTTCTTTCAGGACCTGGCGCCATCCACCTTGGCTAAAATGCGCATCCACCGGCCGCTCCTGGATGCCCTTAAAGAGTCAGTATCACGATCGGCGTGACTATCACATACGTGACACAGAGGGAGGGAAAGAGGAAGGCCCTGCCCAAGTGAGAGGGAAGGTGGTGACCCCTGACTCACCTTGCGGCTGGCACCTGGCTGCCCTGACGTCCCTAGACGGGTTCCTCACCCGTACGCCGATCACGTGCCTAAAACCCTGGCTTTCCCTAAGATGAGCCCTAGATAGTGAACAGGGCGGTGGGAACACTAGTCCGCACCACTAGCTCTAAAGGAAAACACCAAGGGGAGGACAGACAATACAGACTAAACATATAATCCCAGGTGGGCGACAACAGGAGACAACAAAAAGCCCAACAGGGATCTGGAGGGAAGCACTCTGGAACAACAACCAGGATTCACAGCTCCAGTGGGTCAGTATAGATGTCCAGGCAGGAAGCTCTATAACTGGCAACTAGAGAAGTGTGAGAGGAGAATATAAGGAGGTTGGGAGTGGCAGACAAGAAACAGCTGAGGAGGAGAAGCTACGGATCCCTGAGTGAGACAAAAAGGATTGCAAGGCAAACACAGAAAACAATCACTAAGAAACAACGTGATCTTTAGACATAGAGCGCGCAGCCACTCGCTGCGACTTCCTGACCCCGGGTATAACGGAGTCAGACGTGGCTCTTGACACCCTCGTGACAGTACCCCCCCTTTCACGAGGGGCCTCCGGACACTCAGGACCAGGTCTCTCAGGATGAGAGGCATGGAAAGCCTGAATTAACCTGTTGGCGTTTACCTCTGACGCTGGAACCCACATTCTTTCCTCGGGACCGTAACCCCTCCAATGCACCAGATACTGAAGAGAGCGGCGGACCCGACGAGAATCAACAATTCTGGATATTTGAAACTCCAGATTACCATCCACAATAACAGGAGGAGGTGGCAGCGGTGATGGTTCTAGCGGTGGAACATACTTCTTGAGTAACGACTTATGGAAGACGTTATGGATCTTAAAAGTCTGAGGTAGCTCCAGGCGAAAAGCCACAGGGTTAATGACGGCTACTATTTTATAAGGACCAATGAACCTAGGACCCAGTTTCCAAGAGGGAACCTTCAACTTAATATTCCTAGTAGACAACCACACATAGTCATTCACTCCTAGGTCCGGACCTAGCGACCGTTTCTTATCGGCCATGCATTTATATTTACCACTCATATTTTTGAGATGAAGAAAACCGTTCCTCTTCGGGAACCCCAGAAGACCCCCCCTCTTTGAAAGTACAAAATTGGGGATGAAAACCGTATGCACCAAGAAATGGTGACTTGCCAGTGGATTCCTGACAGCGATTATTTATGGCAAACTCGGCTAACGGTAAATATGATGACCACACCTCTTGGTTTTCAGACACAAAACACCTTAAATATGTTTCTAGGTTTTGGTTGGTACGCTCAGTCTGTCCATTCGACTGAGGATGGAAAGCTGAGGAAAAGGATAAGTGTACCCCTAAACGGGAACAAAAAGCTTTCCAAAACTTAGAAATAAACTGGGTTCCCCGATCCGAAACCACATCGGAAGGGACCCCGTGAAGCTTCACGATTTCACTGATAAACACCTGAGCAAGAGTCTTAGCATTAGGAAGTGCGGGTAGCGCAATAAAGTGTACCATTTTGCTAAACCTGTCTACTACTACCAAGATAACTGTTTTACCCGCAGACAAAGGTAAGTCAGTGATGAAATCCATTGATAGATGTGTCCATGGCCTATTGGGGATGAAAAGTGGCAATAAAGACCCTGCTGGACGTGTATGAGAGACTTTCGCGCGTGCACAAGTAGAACAAGTAGACACGAAATCCATTACATCCTGACGCAACCTTGGCAGCCAAAAACGACGAGACAATAGCTCCAAGGTTGCTTTACTACCCGGGTGCCCAGCAAGTGCCGAATTAGGATGTTCCTTTAATAGTTCAAGACGCAGGTTTAACGGTACAAACAATTTCTCTGAGGGGCAAGAGGCCAGGGGCGTCCCCCTGGGCCTCTAACACCTTCCCCTCCAGAACAGAGTGTACAGCAGAGACAACCACTCCTCTTTGTAAAATAGGTACCGGATCACTAACATTACCCCCTCCAGGGAAACTACGAGATAATGCGTCTGCCTTGGTATTTTTTGCTCCAGGACGATAGGTGATTACAAAGTTAAATCTGGTAAAGAATAGCGACCACCTAGCTTGTCTAGGGGTGAGACGCTTAGCCGATTCTAGGTACAGAAGGTTTTTGTGATCCGTAATCACCGTGACAGGGGTGGATTGCTCCCTCTAAGAAGTGACGCCACTCTTCAAACGCCAGTTTAATCGCCAACAGTTCCCTATTTCCAATATCATAGTTCTTTTCTGCTGTAGATAACTTTTTGGAAAAGAAAGCGCAAGGACGCCATTTGCCAGGAGACGGACCCTGAGACAATACAGCCCCCACTCCCACCTCTGACGCATCTACTTCAACAATAAAAGGCTGGGAGACATCAGGTTGAATTAGAACAGGTGCCGAGGTAAATCTCTCTTTTAGAGAGGAAAATGCAACTTTAGCGGCGTCAGACCATTTAGAAAAATCAGTCCCCTTCCTAGTCATGTCAGTAAGGGGTTTAACGATCACTGAATAATTTTTAATGAACTTTCTATAGAAATTTGCGAAACCCAAAAACCGTTGTAGAGCTTTAAGGTTCTCAGGAAGATCCCAATCTAAAATTGCCTGGACCTTCCTAGGATCCATACGGAAACCTGAAGCAGGATAATAGATATCCCAGGAACTGTATTTCCTGAACGGCGAAGACACATTTTTCAATTTTCGCATATAATTTATTCGTCCGTAGGACCTGCAGTACTTGCCTGACATGTACTTCATGTGTTTTCAGATCAGCCGAATAAATTAAGATATCATCTAGGTATATGACTACAAACCTGCCGATGAGATGACTAAAAATATCATTAACGAAATGTTGGAAGACAGCAGGGGCATTGGTCAGACCGAAAGGCATAACTAGATTTTCATAATGCCCCTCAGGGGTGTTAAACGCTGTCTTCCACTCATCCCCTTCCTTGATACGAATCAGATTGTAGGCCCCCCTAAGATCAAGTTTGGAGAACCACCTAGCACCCGCAATCTGATTAAAAAGGTCAGGAATGAGAGGAAGAGGGTATGGGTCTCGGATGGTTATCCGGTTTAGCTCACGGAAATCTAGGCAAGGACGCAGGCCCCCATCTTTCTTTTTAACAAAGAAAAACCCTGCAGCCACGGGTGAAGAAGAGGGTCTGATGTGTCCCTTAGCCAGACTCTCGGAGATATAATCTTTCATGGCTTGTCTCTCGGGACCCGAAAGATTATACAACCTGGACTTGGGTAATTTTGCACCGGGAATCAGGTTAACCGGGCAATCATAAGGACGATGAGGTGGTAGCTTCTGACAACCCTTTTCAGAAAAAACGTCCTCAAAGTCCGAAATAAATGTAGGTAGGAAAGCTATGGAGGCGATTAAGCAATTGTTATTTAAGCAATTCTCTCTGCAATGCTCACTCCACTCCAATATCTCCCTGGCCTGCCAATCCACCACTGGATTGTGCGCTACCAACCAGGGAAGACCCAATACCACAGGAGAGGGAAGGCCCTCCAGAACGTAACATGAAAGATACTCATTATGGTGGTCCCCTACCCGAAGGTGTAAGTTATGGACAATGTGAGTGAGGTTTCTCTGAGACAGAGGAGCAGAATCAATGGCGAATATGGGAATAGGTCTCTGCAGCTTACAGAGAGACAAACCCATAGTGCGGGCAAAATGGGCATCTATCAAATTTACCCCTGCTCCACTGTCTAGAAAAAAAGAAATAGACTCCGTCTTAACACCAAAAACAATAACCGCTGGCAACACAAATTAAGATGTTCGTATGGAGGAAACGTATACCCCCCGGCTGACATCCTCCACACAGCCTGGGGTTAGTAGTTTTCCGACGGTCTTTTGTTTTTGAGAAAGGAGGGACAGACATTAATGAAATGACCCCTCCCCCCACAGAAAAAACAAGCCCCCCACCTACGGCGAACCTCAGGAGGACGGACCTGACGAGAAGTTCCTCCTAGCTGCATAGGCTCATCTAAGTCAGTACAGACTAACTGCTGCTTGGGAGAGGTTACCGATTGCTCAGGAATTTTCGATCTCTCCCTAAGACGTCTATCTATTCTGATAGAGAGGGACATAACAGCATCAAGGGAAAGGGGGGTCTCATACAGCGCCAGCGCATCCTTAACCCTTTCAGATAACCCAGAGCAGAACTGACTCCTGAGAGCCGGGTCGTTCCACTGAGTATCCGAAGCCCACCTACGGAACTCTGAGCAATATTCCTCTGCTGGCCGATCTCCCTGTAGGAGTCTCCGTAACTTCGACTCAGCCAGGGCGACTCGGTCAGGGTCATCATATATGAGACCCAAAGCCCCAAAAAATCCCTCCACTGACCTGAGAGCCTGGGAACCAGGGGGTAACGAGAACGCCCAGGATTGCGGGTCCCCCTGAAGCAGGGAAATAACAATCCCCACCCGCTGTTCTTCATTACCTGAGGAGTAAGGGCGCAGCTTAAAATATAATTTGCAGGCCTCACGGAACGTGACAAATTTGTCCCTTCCCCCAGAAAATCTGTCAGGAAGAACAACCTTGGGTTCTGTAACAACCTGGTTACCCATAGCAACCGCTGGGCTTGCGGTCTGCTGCATTTGCTGCTGTTGTTGGAGGACCGACGCCTTCAATCCTGCCACCTCCAAAGACAGGCCTTGAAGCTGTTTTGCCAAAGCAGCAATAGGATCCATATTGGATTCTAAGTAGAGAAAAAAAATATAATTGTTTTTTATTTTTTCTCAAAAAATAAAGGCCAGTTATAATATCACGATCGGCGTGACTATCACATACGTGACACAGAGGGAGGGAAAGAGGAAGGCCCTGCCCAAGTGAGAGGGAAGGTGGTGACCCCTGACTCACCTTGCGGCTGGCACCTGGCTGCCCTGACGTCCCTAGACGGGTTCCTCACCCGTACGCCGATCACGTGCCTAAAACCCTGGCTTTCCCTAAGATGAGCCCTAGATAGTGAACAGGGCGGTGGGAACACTAGTCCGCACCACTAGCTCTAAAGGAAAACACCAAGGGGAGGACAGACAATACAGACTAAACATATAATCCCAGGTGGGCGACAACAGGAGACAACAAAAAGCCCAACAGGGTTCCGGAGGGATGCACTCTGGAACAACAACCAGGATTCACAGCTCCAGTGGGTCAGTATAGATGTCCAGGCAGGAAGCTCTATAACTGGCAACTAGAGAAGTGTGAGAGGAGAATATAAGGAGGTTGGGAGTGGCAGACAAGAAACAGCTGAGGAGGAGAAGCTACGGATCCCTGAGTGAGACAAAAAGGATTGCAAGGCAAACACAGAAAACAATCACTAAGAAACAACGTGATCTTTAGACATAGAGCGCGCAGCCACCCGCTGCGACTTCCTGACCCCGGGTATAACGGAGTCAGACGTGGCTCTTGACACCCTCGTGACAGTCAGGCACTCCATTCCGCTGGCTCTATCTGTTTGGCATAGCGATCTTGAAGAATGGTCGCCAGATCACTATCCGCTCACCAGCAGACCTTCAAGCAAGTTGGGTCCCATTGGGGATGTCCCCTATTGAGATCCCTTCATGGATGCCAGCGGATCTAGAAGATCCACCTGTACCGCCTCCTCAAGCGGCCGACTGGCGCTCTGTTCCTGTGCGAAAAGGGCCCAGAACCAGGGCTGAAAAATCTACATTTGCTTCAACCTGAGTATAAGACCGTTAGTAAGGTTTTTCTACATTTTGTTCCTGCTTCAAGCGGTTTGTGCGGGACTGAGTACCCTTTTGGCGGGAAGGCCTGAAGCCTTGTATACCCCCCGGGTTCTATATCTGACTCTAGGCTGCTCCCACCCATCAGTCTTACAGTAGTTGTTTATTGTTTAGTCTGGTCCCCCTCTTGTTTCCAGGCTTCCTAAGAGCCTCTCTGAGATATTGACCTTTCCCACTCCCTGCCTTCATCCTATTTTGCAGGGGTTAACCCGGTTATAACCGGAGGTTACCCTTTTCCCCTCTCGATGGCTGCCCACTGGCCATCTCTAGCTCTGCGGGACCCCCCACCTGACAGACCCCGGCTGATTGCCGTGATGCGAAAGGGTCGCCCTACAGTCAGGTGCTCAGTAGAGCTTCTATTGCAAGCCTTCTTTGCACTGTTGTTATGTTCCCCACCTGTTTGTCTTCCCTCCTTCCCTCTTGTGTCTCACCCACCCCTCTCCCAACAGATGTCGCATAGCATGTATTTAGTCGCTGACTATCTTCTTTCATTTACAGTATGTCTTCTATTGTGATATCCTCCTTGAATGCCCAGGGAATGAACGAGCCATGCAAGCGGTCCCAAGTTCTTGCCCTCCTTCAGAGAGATAAAGTGTCTATAGCATTTTTTCAGGAGACGCATTTCCGAGAGGGTAAGATTCCCAAACTCCCCCCCAAACGGTTTTCCAAATGGTTCCACAGCACTTACAGTTCGGCTAGCAGGGGTGTCAGCATAGCGATCCACAAACAGCTCCCCTTCAAGCATTCTGCTATCTCCTCGGATCCTGAGGGTCGCTATCTGTTTGTTAAAGGCGCTGTTGCTGACACACCTGTTACCCTAGCGAACATCTACGCTCCCAACAAAGGGCAGGTTGCTTGGCTCGTTCAGACCCTTGGCTTGTTGTCCTCCTTTAAGGAGGGAATGGTAATCTTGGGAGGTGACTTCAACGTAACACTGGAACCTTCCATAGATTCCTCTAGTGGTAAATCAGCGGTCACACATAGGAAGTTACGACGCCTTAAACTCGCTTTACACAGGCTGGGTTTACTAGATATTTGGCGCACTACGAATCCCTCTAGTAAGGATTACACCTTCTACTCGGCAGCTAAATCTTCCTATCATAGGCTAGATTATTTATTTTTGTCTAAAACCCACGTTAATAGGGTCACTAAATCCTTCATAGGGAACATCACCCTGTCCGACCATATAATATAATACTATAATACTGCTATAATACTGCTCCTATGTACAAGAATATAACTACTATAATACTGCTCCTATGTACAAGAATATAACTACTATAATACTGCTCCTATGTACAAGAATATAACTACTATAATACTGCCTCCTATGTACAAGAATATAACTACTATAATACTGCTCCTATGTACAAGAATATAACTGCTATAATACTGCTCCTATGTACAAGAATATAACTACTATAATACTGCTCCTATGTACAAGAATATAACTACTATAATACTGCCTCCTATGTACAAGAATATAACTACTATAATACTGCTCCTATGTACAAGAATATAACTACTATAATACTAAGTTCTATGTACAAGAATATAACTACTATATTACTGCTCCTATGTACAAGAATATATTTACTATAATACTGCCTCCTATGTACAAGAATATAACTACTATAATACTGCTCCTATGTACAAGAATATAACTACTATAATACTAAGTTCTATGTACAAGAATATAACTACTATATTACTGCTCCTATGTACAAGAATATAACTACTATAATACTGCCCCTATGCATAAAAATCGAACTACTATAATACTAACACCTATGTACAAGAATATAACTACTATAATACTGCCCCCTATGTACAAGAATATAACTACTATAATACTGCTCCTATGTACAAGAATATAACTACTATAATACTGCTCCTATGTACAAGAATATAACTACTATAATACTGCTCCTATGTACAAGAATATAACTACTATAATACTGCCTCCTATGTACAAGAATATAACTACTATAATACTGCATAACAATAAACAATTTAGAGAAGCTCACCAGCAACCTACTGGAGCCCAGTTCTTCAGGTACCAACTGAAATACAAGTAATTAAAAAAAAAATCAGACTGGCTTACAGTATTTTTGCTTTTATTACAATTATTAAAATTACAATTATTAAAATGTATTTGCCTACTAAATATTATTATACATATCCTAATTGCATGTCAACATATTAGCATGATTATATAGGTACTTTGAAAGCGGAGCTCACGCATATACCTAAATTACAGGAGTACTCCAAAATGTGACCACTTAAATTTACTACGTGGTGTCTGTCTGCAGCGTATTATACTTGAATCTTTCAAATGTTTCCGATAATTATTATTGACTTGCCAATAATCTACATACAAGTCGTTCAGAGAATGTTCAATTTGTTGTTACCGGTACATGGTCTTGACAACCAAACATTAATGCTATGGTTGGACCCCTTTCAATCGGCGTTGATTTCCTACCTCCTGCCACGAGGTAGTCACTCGGCTTATCCTTCTCGGCGTCTCACGTGACCTGACCCAAGGATGGTTTCCTGGTCAGTGATGTCATCCACCTGCGCCGGTCGAAGTAGCGGAGATCGATGTAGCAGAGCCGCGCCGGTGCAGGATTTAGTTCTCTTTCAATAGAAACGCCGAACGGTAGTGCACCAATCGATATGGGTCAGTCCACTATAATAGTATTAGACCACTGCCGGTACCGTGCTCACTCTTTTTGGGTGGCTCCAGATGAAATGAACAAAAAGTCTTTTTAGGCAGAGACAGAAATAGCGCACCACTAGCTGGGTCCAATTCACACTAGTTCGCACTAGACGCGTTTCGGAACTGTAGTTCCTTCCTCAGTAGGCAAATGTGAAATGCTAAAACGTTTTTATGTTAGAGTAAGCCATGCCTTTATTTCCTCCCGATCCCTGTCAATACACGCTCAATCCCTCTCAGTCCTCTTTGTGTCCCACAAGTCTTCATAGAGTCTTCTGTGTGGCACTCGTTAATAGTGTCCTCACACAGTATGATGCCTCTTAGTGTTCACCACACAATGAGAATGCCCCCTTTGTGCCCTTTCACAGTATTGATGCCCCTTAATGCCTCCACACATCAAGATTGCCCCCTTAGTGACCACCTTACTAAAGTTATGCCCCTTAGTGCCGTCCACACAGTTAGTACCCTCTTTTTGCCTTTTCAAAAGCAGTGATGCACACTTAGTGCCACCTTACAGCAAAGATGTCTCTGAAGATTCCCCCTCACAGTGATGATGCCCCCTTAGTGCCTTCAACACAGTAAAGATGCCCCCTTACAGCCCTTCACATATTTTGTTGACCCCTTAGGCCCTCCGCACACAGATGATTTTTGACTCAAACAATTAGTTCTCCTCTAGCCCTAATCCCAGAATGAACAGATCCAATCACCCTGTGCAGGTCTGTCTCGTTCTCTGCCTTTGGCAGGTTTGATGATGTCACTCCATTGCTCCTGATTGTCCCAAGATGCCAATAGCAGGGGTTATAGAGAGTTGATGGTGCCATGCATTCTGAGTACAGTTCAAACTATGACATATGGCCTGAAATCCAGGATTAGCCCACTGGATTTGGGAAGGTTAGGAGGCATGGAGTTAAAAAGAAATATCTGTCATCCCCTAGAGCAGGGGTGCTCAACCTGCGGACCATAGAACCACTGTGAGCGGCCCCCGTCGTGCTGGGCTCCTTTGGATCCCCCAGTTAGAGTGGAAATGCAAAATTCCCAAAAAATTTTAAAAAATCTGAGTGTTCTCCAGAGGTCTTTCAATGACCTTTTGGGGGATATACCGGTATTATGTGGCAAAAATATATTAAAAAATTATAAAAAATAAATAAATCAAACAAATAATGATTATAAAATACAAATAAATAAATAAAAATTGCAAAATAAAAATTGTGTCAGTGTTCCCCAGAGGTCTTTCCATGATCTCTTGGTGGGCATATGTGGCAAAAAATGTATTAAAAAATAACTTTTAAAGAAAGTATTAAAAAATAAAACATAAATGAAATAATTCTAATAAAAAAAGGAATAGTGTCAGTACCCTCCAAGGGTCTTTTAATGCCCTGTTGGGGGACATATTATGTGGCAAAAATGTATAAAAAAATAAGTAAAAAAGAATAAAGAAGATAAAATAAAATAAAAAATTAAAACCCGCACTACTTGGGGAAATTGCTAGTGTTGATCGCAAATATTATATTCGTAAATTTTTATCGCAAATATCGGCACTTTGAGAATTCGTGAATATGTAGTATATACTGCTATATATTCTTAATCGTGAATATTCTAGATTTTTTTTTCATCAGTAACCTCCCTTCTTGCTTGTGGGCCAATGAGAAGGCTGCAATGTCTTTGTCTGAGCTTAGCAACACCCCTAGCAACCAATAGGAAAGTTGCCTACCCCTTACTATATAACCCCTTAACTCAAAACGCTGTGCATGTACGGCGGGGGATGCATTGCCAGAATGCATTCCGCCGAACATGCACGGCGTGCACTGCTCCGGTGCCCGCCTGATTACTGCAGGGGTCTGGCAGTCCCTGCTGTATCCGCCAACATCGCTGTTTACAGCGATGCCAGAAGATGTTACCGGCGGGTGAGGGAGCGCATTGCGTCGTTCCTTCTACAGGTGCCCAGGAGATCCACCGTAAAAACATGATACCCTACCTAAGAGAATCTCCCAAAAATAAAAAATAAATATGTCTCTCAGACTATGGGCACACTAAAACATGATTTTATTTTGTTTCAAAAACACTAAAATATCACATGATTTAACCCCTCAGATGAACACCGTAAAAAAAAAAATGATGTCAAAAAGTCATTTTGTCCCCTTACATCACAAAAGTGTAATAGCAAGCGATCAAAAAGTCTTATGCACCCCAAAATTGTACCAATCAAACCGTTATCTCATACTGAAAAAAATTAGCCCCTACATAATACAGTCACCCAAAAAATATATCAGAATATGGAGACACTAAAACAACATTTCTTGGTATTGTCGCATCCGTAACAACCTGCTCTATAAAAATAGCTCATGATCTAACCTGTCAGATGAATGTTGTAAATAGCAAAACATAAAAACAGCGCCAAAACAGCTATTTTTTTGTTACCTTGCCTCACAAAAAGTGTAATATAGAGCAACCAAAAATCATCTGTACCCTAAAATAGTACCAACAAAACTGCCATCTTATCCCGTAGTTTGCAAAATGGGGTGACTTTTTTGTAGTTTCTTCTCTAGGGATGCATCAGGGGGTCTTCAAATGTGACATGGCAAGTTAAAATTATCCCAGTGAAATCTGCCCTTCAAAAACCATATGGCGTTCATTTCCTTCTGCGCCCTGCCGTGTGGCCGTACAGCAGTTTATGACCACATATGGGGTGTTTCTGTAAACTACAGCATCAGGGCAATAAATATTGAGTTTAGTTTGTCTGTTATTCCTGGCTTTGTTAGTTGAAAAAAATTATTAAAATGGAAAATCTGCCCAAAAATGTGAAATTCTGAAATTTCATCTCCATTTTCCATTAATTCTTGTGGAACACCCAAAGGGTTAACAACGTTTGTAAAATCAGTTTTTAATACCTTGACGGGTGTAGTTTCTAAAATTGGGTCATTTTTGGATGGTTTCTATTATGTAAGCCTCACAAAGTGACCTCAGAACTAAACTGGTCCTTAAAAAGTTTAAGGCCTTTTAACGTCCGTCCCCCCCCCCAAAAAAAAGGCATTCCCAAAATGATCCAAACTTAAAGTAGAATTATGGGAAATATAAAGTAATAACTATTATATGAGGTATCACTATCTGTTTTAAAGGCAGAGAAATAGAAATTTGGAAAGTTGCAAATTTTTTCAGATTTTGGGTAAATTTGGTATTTTTTTTATAAATAAAAATGAAATATTTTGATTCAAATTTACCTCTGTCATGAAGTACAATATGTGACGAGAAAACAATCTCAGAATGTCCTGGATAAGTAAAAGCGTTTTAAAGCTATCACCACATAAAGTGACACGTGTCGGATTTGCAAAAATCAGTCTGTTCCTTAAAGTGAAAAATGGCCCGGTCTTTAAGGGGATAAGAACCTCCCCAGCAGCCATTTTCTGCAGTTTTTTTGCAGTTCTGAGAGAGCGAGCAGTGACATTGCTGTGCTCTGTGCTTTCATCTGGATCCTATTCCTTAGTATATATATATATATAAGATAGTTCCAAATACGTTGCCTGTATCTTTGCGCTGCACGTCCCAAAGTGAAGTGGGTATCGCTCACACAGTCAGCCTTTATCTATTGAAGGACCGCGCCGCTTCTTTAGTTCTCCGAAAGCATATATATTCAAACATAGGAAAACATCAATCCTCACACGGTTCGCCTCCAGTCCTCCTTCGTCAGCAACTCTGTGGAAACCAAAAAGGGTCGCGCAGATAGTGAAGCACCGTCAACCAAGGTCAGTTGATAAAAATGTATTATACTCACAAAAATAGTAGATCATCGGACATATCATAAAACTCAATAACCCTTGTATTACTGCCCGACCCGGATTTCGTTCACGCTTCGTCAGGGCAGGCGCGGTGAGGGAGCTGGCAGCCTGCGAGCTTCCTTCCCTCACTGTACCTGCGCAGAATACCGAATGGCACGAGATTTCCCCAGGGCACAGGGCAGGCAGAAGGATGCGAACGATGCCTGGCCCTGCCAATCAACACTTGGAAGGCGTGACTTGGGGTGGGAGACGGAAGCCTCTAGGTGCAGGAGCAACGCCCCCCCTGCTCCTAGAAATCATTAGAACAGCAGAGTTAGGTGCAGCTGACATTAGCACATCGCTAATGTCAGCCAGTTTAATACTGACAACTCTAGTGACAGAAACCCTTCAATGGAAAGGTCCACATCTTTAGATGGTTAAAAGTTCTTTGGAGTCCAGTATTCTCTGTTTTAGACCACTCCTGTGGTTCAGCAGGATTCCTGGACAAAGCATCAGCCTTGCCATTTCTTGAACCTGGCCGATAGGAAATGATGAAATTAAATCTAGAGAAAAACAATCATCTTGGTTGTCTTGCAGACAGTCTCTTAGCTATACAGATGAACTCTAAATTTTTGTCTCTATTCAGAGCAAGCAACTTTAATGGCCAACAGTTCTTTGTTTCCTATGTTGTAATTTCTTTCTGCCGATGACATGGTATGAGAAAGAAAAGCACATGGATGAAGTTGCATCTTGTCTCCAACTCGTTGAGACAGGACAACTCCCACAGCAAAGTCTGAGGCGTCTACTTCAACAACAAAAGGCAATTCAGTTGTCACGTAGCGGTGGGAAGAGTGCAGCCCTGATCTCCACCCGCATCTCTGTCCCTACCTACTTGCACGGCCCATCCTAACTGACGGTGTAAAACTTGGCGGTGGTCCCTAGCTGAGATACGTGCGGGGGCCTAAAGAGTGCTAGAGTAACACGTAACAGAGTCAGGGAAGCAAAGGTCAAAGCCAGGAGGTCACGCAGGTACACAAGGGAAAACACAATAGCAAGGTCAACACAAACCGAAGTCAGAAGCTGAGAGGTCAGGTCTATTCCAAGAAGGTAACAAGATTGAGGTCAGAAACAAAGCCGAGGTCCAAAGACAATAGCAAGGTAACAATAGGAACGCTGGTCAAGGTAGAAAGACCAATCATGGGCAACTTGTGTCCAGCAGGCTGCCTGTTTAAATAGCCCAGACTAGTGAGTCACATGATGTGGCCAGCATCACGTGACTCGCATAATACAGCCCAACATAGCCAAGCGCTGATCATCATTATTGGCGCTAAGCTCTCCTGCTGCTTGTTGTCTAGGGGACAGAGGACCCCGGCCACGCAGAGGAGGCATGCACAGCCGGATCCTCCCTGCCCACTAGCCCCATGGAGACGAGGACGCCACCCGCATCTTTGCTCCGCGAATGCCTGTGGCGCTGTGAAGGAAAAGTGCGCCACAGGCTCCCCGTGACATCAGTATTTGGATGGACCAGTATGGGCGCAGAATTAAAGAGAGTCTTTAATTGGTCAAAAGCAACTTGTGCCTCTGGAGACCATGAAAATACTTGTTTTTTCTTTGTGAGTAAAGTGTTGGTAAAATGATGTTAGAAAAGTCTTATGAATCTCCTGTACAAATTTGCAAACCCTATAAATCACTAAACATCTTTAAGATTTCTTGGAGTCGGCCAATCCATTACAGCTTTGATTTTACTAGGATCCATACTCAGACCTTCTGTGGATATGATATATCCAAGAAATTTGATTTTTGTTGTTCAAATTGTGGCAATGTGAATAGTGATGGGTGCAGTGAAGTCCCGGGGAAGCATGAAAAAGGGGTGTTGTTTGCACCAGGAGCATGTCACCAAGGGGCCTGGCCTTGGTAGAGTAAAGGCCCTAGATATAGGTGGCCACGTTAGTTGGTGTACACCAAGACAGTTAGCTTAGCTGGCTCCAGCTGGTCCGAGGCGGGCTTTTACTGGGAACAGGCAATGTGTTGGGTGGGTGCCTGTTCCCCAAGGGATGGTATTTAATCCTGTTGCTGGACTTGGGTGGGGCTCCCAGTCTGGGGAAGGAGACAGAGTTTTTGTGAAACACAGTCCTGCTGGAGACTCTGGAAGAGTGGTCTCAGCTGGGCTGGCTGAGGGGCTAGGTGCTAGCCGGATTGTTGGGGGATACCGTGACGCTTGGGCACAAGTAGTCACAAGGCCGGAGTCGGGAGGACTACTGGGCCACACTCCCCCATAAAGGCACTCGACTTTAGACCATGTGTGAACAGTGCTCTGTACAGCCAGGAGGCTGATTGACATGGGTTTGGGAAAGCCGCATGTTATGACCGTGTGTGAACGGTGCTTTAGGTCAGTCAGGTTATGTTACGTTTAGTTAGAGCCCAGCCGGGCAGGTGTTTATTTTGTATCATTTATGTTTATTTTGCTGAGGTGCCAAATAAAGCTATGTTTGGACCTGAAACTTGGTGTCTGGCGAAGATACTTGTGTGAATGACCCCCGGAGAAGAGCTAACCCCCACAAAATTCAAATTTTTCCAGTTTGATATAAAGATTATTAGCCTGTAGATGTTCCAAGACTAACTAACATGTCTGCGATGGTCCTCCAAGGTGTCTGAAAATATAAGGATGTCATCAAGGTACACAACAACAAATTGACAGGGGCACTCCAGCTGTTGTGAAACTACAACTGCCAGCATGCTTTTTCCACTTGTGGTAGTTTTTGACAGCAGCCAAGCATGTGTGCTTGATGGGAAATGTAGTTTCACAACACCGGGAGTGCCGGAGGTTGCTGACCTCTGGTCTAAGAAGTCTCAAAACACATCATTAACAAAATGTTGAAAGGTTGCAGGGGAGTTACAGAGGCCAAATGACATAACCAAGTATTCAAAATGTCCATATCTAGTTCTAAATGCGGTCTTCCACTGATTCCCTGGACGAATGCATATGAGATTATAGGCCCCTCTTAAATCTAGTTTGGTAAAAATATTAGCAGAGCGGAGTCTTTCCAGCCACTCAGGAATTAGGGGAAGAGCGTAATGATTTTTAATAGTAATCTTATTTAATTCTCTGTAGTCAATGCATGGTCTCAAGGTTGTGTCTTTCTTTTCTACAAAGAACAAAGGTGCCCCAGCTGGGGATAAGGAAGGTCGAATGAAGCCTTTCCTTAAATTTTCATCCAAGTATTCTCTGAGCACTTTTAATTCTGGTTTAGAGAGATTGTAAATTCTGCCAAAAGGAATAGTAGCTCCAGGAAGCAACACGATGGGACAATCGTAGGGACGATGAGGAGGTAGTTGATCAGCTTCTTGCTGCAGACATCACTGAACTGTTGATACTGAGGTGGCAAATTATCATAACTCTGATGAGGAATTTTGGAAACTTTTATTTGTTTTTGGATGGATGAACTTATATGACAATTGTCCTTGCAGAAGGAAATGTAACAGTCTTTAATTCCAAGTTGATAGAAGGATTATGGATAGCAAACCACGGAACTCCTAAAATAACCGGAAACTTGGGAGAAGAAATCAGATGAAAACTAATAGTTTCATGATGATCAGGTTCAATACAAATTCCAAGTTCAATTGTCTTGTGAGTTACAGGTCCAGATGATGAAGGTGATCCATCAACAGTTTCCATATCAATTGGCACGGATTTAGTTCTACGCGCAATATTATTATCAAACGCTAATTGAAAGTCCTTGAAATTTCCCCTTGCCCCAGAATCTAACATGGAAGAGCATTGCATTTTATGGTTCCCAACTATGACCTGTATCAGAATGACAAAATGAGAAGATGATGAATACATTTTGTTTTTGTTTTGGGTTACAAATGAGTCTGCATAACTGAATCTGGCAGTTCAGAAAGTCCAAGATTGCTATCTGCCTTATCACTAGTGAAGGCTATAGACCTTTGAGACCTGTTGGGATAGTTAATGGCATAATGTCCTGAGCCCCCACAATAAAGGGAAACAGATTTTCTGTACGGCGCCTCTTTTTCTCCTCCGCACTAAGAGGTTTTCGGATGACATTAATCTGCATAGGTTCTGGTAAGGATTCAGTCTTTTGCTGTGTGTTCAGTGCTGATTGACTGAAGAAGTAGATGGGTTTGTTTCCAAATATCCGCAGTGTCTCTTTTCTACGTTCAGTAAGTCTCTGATCAATTCGGATGCACAGTTGTATAAAATCCTCCAAATTATCAGGAGCCTCAACTCTGGCAAGCTTATCCTTTACTAGCTTTGATAACCCTCGTTGAAATTGACTCCTTTGGGCTGCTAGATTCCAGGTGGTGTCAGCTACCCAATGACGAAATTCTGCTGTGTATTTAGCAACTGAGCAACATCCTTGTCGAAGATTATGCAATTTGGTCTCAGCTGTGGCACAACAATTAGGGTCATCAAAAACTTGATCCATGGCAGTGATAAAGCTATCTAAATCATTGAGGAGGGCACAGTTCTTTTCCACATAATGGGAGGCCCATGCAAGAGCTTCATCTGTCAGAAGATTGATGATAAATAGCACTTTTTTCCTGTCACTAGTAAAAGGAGCAGGTTGCATTTGGAAAAATATGCGGCATTGATTAAGGAATCCTCGGTACTGGTGACGATCCGCACTGAACTTTGATGGCAGAGGCAGATGGGTATTTAAATCTGAACCTGAGTTACGCATATCCAGAAGTTGTTTTTGCAGTTCAATTATTTCTTGTTGTTAATCCAGCACCAGGGTTTGCAATTCGATCTGAATTTCAGAAAAAATGTGATTTGCACCGAATGCGAATTTCCTCACGCTTCGTGGTAACGAATCGCATTTTTGGGTGCAAGTGCTGATTAATACAGCCATTTACAGGGTTTATCACAAGGAAATATTTCTATGTCTGATTTGCCCTTGTGCGGTGCAGTTATATGTTCTAAAGCATTTTTTGGCTTGTATTAATGGGAAGAAAAGGGCTTATTAGCCGTTGTGTGGTGAAGTGCGAAAATTACAGCCCTTTTTGGCGTGTATTAGTGGCAAAATAATATATATCTGCTGTTCAGCGGTGCAGTTATATGTTCTAAAGCCCTTTTTGTTGTGTATTAGTGGCAACAGCTGACGGTGTAAAAGGAGTGCGCTTCTTCTTGACGCTAACATCGACCTGTAAGGCTGAGTTCACACTCGAGTTATTTGGTCAGTGTTGGCCCCGTGACTGCCCAAATATGTGAAGTGTGCAGTGATTCTAAGAGCGACGCCTGTCATCTGCATGTCATACGGACTCACAGTATTATTTCACTACCACAGCAGACTCCCTATGCGTGTTACTGCAAGGCACAGTGTTCTACACCACTATAAAGGCTCTCCGCAGCCAGGAAATAGCCGTTTTTTACTCGATTTGCCGCAAATAAATTCAGATCGAAGCAAATTTAAAAAAAATATTCGGTGAACCAGCCAAATTGAATTTTTACTAATTTCGCTCATCTCTAGTTACAACCACCCCTCAATCCAGCATCAGCAGTGGTCGTTCTTGCACACTATAAGAAAAAGCACCAGCTTATGTGGGCTCTCATGGTCCCAGCCACCAGGGAGGCTGGTGCTTTTTCCTATAATGTGCAAGCACGACCACCAATGTTGGATTGCAAGGTGGTCACAACCATGGAAACGAGAAGTGTATAATGTGATGGAAAAAGGAGTCTAGCCAGCAAAGTAAGCAATATGGACAATCACAACACATTAGTTAAGTGGCTTGTATTAACTTTCTCTACATGATAAATGCCACTTGCTGAAGTGAGACAAACCCTTTAAGATTAAGCCATGTGCCATCAAAACTTAAAAAGGGTCTACAGTATTAACCCTTAGACTACTTCCAACCAACAGAACACTTGACCACAAGCACCTTGTAAATCACCAGACTAGCAGGCTGCTAAATAACTAGGTTCTTCTATGGAAACAGTGAATCATATAGGATGGACTATGGCCAATCCACTGGTCCCGCATCTCCACATGTCCAGGACCAGGATAACATCGAGAAGAATGTAGACTTGGCTCATAGCTTTTGCTTCTGGCAAGGTAATAAAGGCTGTGACTAATTCCTCTTCTGAGAAATGGCAAGGTAGATAATTAGAACCTCTACCTGCTCCAGATACTTTACATAGTAAACAGGTCCAAAGCCATATACGGTATGTTCTCCTCTTTTGAAAACCTGTGGAAGAGCCTTTAAAAAAAAACTCAAAAAACTACTGCAGGTAAACCATAAATCCTGGATTTTTTTCCCCCCCTTATATTATTTAGGGTGGCCCAAGACAATCTTGTCCTGCTGGGCCTTTTGACTCTTTTCACTAGCTCCTTAAGGGTAGCCTGAAGAATCTCCTTGTGCAATATAGAACACTGATATGATGCTCCATACCTCCTACGTGGTCCTCTCCACTTATGCATGGTCCCTGCAAGTTATATAGAGCTCAAAAAGCCGATGTTTTTTCTGATATAAACAAAAATACACAAAAACAGTTGTAATTTTTCACCTTTAGGACTAGTGACAAGTGAACACACATAGACCTCGGGGCAGCAGAGTCTCAGTATCCTGGTCTACACCAACATCGTCTTGACAAGTGCAGTGCATGTTTATCTAGGCGTCTATGGGCCCCGGTTATCAATTAAAACTCTTGAGAATGGGAAATTGATATCAATGTTGGCCCTCGAAGAGAGACTTCTAACACGCAGGGTGTTGAAAGTCATATTTTTTATGCCACTTCATTCTCCTTGTCCTCACGTATACTCGGAAATATTTGCCATCTGAATGGCTGCCCACTTCAGCCAACAATGGCCCAATCTTATCTTCTGTTCTTACACGCAGCTGACGCCTTGTGTACAGTATAACAATACAATATCCTGTAGAGTAAAGTGAAACTCTTCCTGATTCGTGACAATATCATTATACCTAATGAAAAAATATGTGTCCCCTAAAATGTAATACTAGCCAAAGCAAAACGCACAACCCAGCTGAAAAGGTTATAGCTTGATTTATTTATTTAAAGTGAATCTGTCAGGGTGAACAGGTTGTCCTGTCCTATCGGCAGCCAGTATGTTATAGAGGAGGGGGAGACGAACAGATTGATATATGGGTTCATGGGGGTAGATTGAGTCTAACTAGTAATCTATAGATTTATATCCGTGGTCCTTGTGGGCGTGCGAGTCAAGGGGCGGTCCTTAGCAGTGATTGACAGCTGTCTCTGTAGGCATGCTCACACCTGAAAGGCTGTCAGTTGCTGAGTGAGCACGGCCACTGGATTTATAAGCCTGGATTTGGATTTGGAAAATGTATTCCTTGCAAGTAACTCAATCTTTTCCCAGTAAATGATATATCAATCTGCTCAGCTCCTCCTGCTTTTGCTTTGCGTAATAATGGCGCCACTCAATGATAATAATTTGCTGGCAACACAAAGATGGCTAATCCATAGTCATACAGGCCCTATTATCTTAATTGACCCCCCCATGTCTATATAGGAAGGGGTTTGCTTTATTTTTCAGACACAACGCCCCTCTTTCCCATCGGATGCATCTGGTATTGCAGCTCAGTCGCAATCTCTCTAAACACTCGGTGTGAGGGTGGGAAGGGTTCTGTAGCAATTTAGGAAAGCCTTAGTGATATCATATCAAGAGCAGGTACAATCAGTAAAGCCAAGTCCCAACAGAGTAAATAACCGATGTACCCTGCATCAGCAGAATCTAGATTAGGGGTGCACACGCTCTTTTGGCTTGAGGGCCACATTGCATTAACCATTGGACGCTTTCCTTTTCCGGGTGGTCCCCACGATCATCGCCAATCCTGGACAATCCTGTCATGCACGGATTCAGGATTTAAAGGGGTTGTCCCATGACCATCCCTACCGATCACCCATGTTCCCTCGGTTGGATAGAGTAGGGTTCACGCATGCACTTGCGCTCCATTTAACACTATGGGGCTGCCGGAGATAGCGCTGTACAAGCCGCTTGGCTTATCCCACTGCCCTGTGGATGGGGGACACGTTTTTGCCAAAGACATATCTAGGGGTTACCTGACATCAAGTACATGGCTGCCTGAGCATTATAAATCCAGTTCCTGGCAGCGGAGGCGCGGGTGATAATTAGCGTAAATTATTCATCTCCACAATGTCTAATGTGTTTGTGACAGATCTTTCCGGCCACAAATTGTATTGGCGAGGTCTCCATTAAAGGCACTTTGGCGCGCCTGTGCATTTACACTACAAATCGAAGGAACATTGCAAATAGTCTAGGATCAAAAATCTCCTGCCGTTCCGTGTATACAGCTCTGCGCGCAGGAATGGCTCGAGGACTGTAACCAGGGAGACCAAGAGGTATTTTATCACAGACACCTATGCCTGGGTCAGCACTTCAGCTTCCATCATTGCCTGTTATTTAACCCCTTAATACACTAGGAGGTACCTGAGCAAAGATGGCTTCCCTTAGATGTTGGGGTCAATAGAGACTGTGACAGGGAGGGGACTCTGTTTGTCAACTACTTGGTGCCCCCATAATCATAGGATGGTGATTGGCTGTTATGGCAGAAGGGGGCCTAACAGAAGCCAAAGCCATTTTAGGATGCTGATTGGTTTCTATAGCTTCAGGTGGCTTAACAGAAGCTAACATAGGACACTGATTGGTTGCTATGGCAGTAGCGGGCCTAACAGAAGTCATCGTAGATGCTGATTGGTTGCTATAGCAGCAAAGGGCCTAACAGAAGCCTTCATAAGATGCTGATTGGTCGCTATGGCAGTAGCGGGCCTAACAGAAGCCATCATAGATGCTGATTGGTTGCTATAGCAGCAAAGGGCCTAACAGAAGCCATCATAGATGCTGATTGGTTGCTATAGCAGCAAAGGGCCTAACAGAAGCCTTCATAGGATGCTGATTGGTTGCTATGGCAGCAGGCGGCTTAACAGAAGCCATCATAGGATGCTGATTGGTTGCTATAGCAGCAGGCAGCTTAACAGAAGCCATCATAGGATGCTGATTAGTTGCTATGGCAGCAGAGGGCCTAGAAGAATTCTGTTAGGCTGTCATCAGCAAGTGCCTGCTATCTTCTTAATTAACATTACCAACCGCAGTATATCAAAATGGCTGCTCATGACCAGTAGGAGACCAGAACCATGTCCACCCCTCTTAGACTTACATATTGCATACCTCCTGATTATCCCTTATTTGCAGGATTGTCCCTCGGGGTGGAGCTTATGCAAAGATTTACCAAAATGGGGATGTTTTTAATATATTTTGGGGGAAGGCTGATTAGGGGTGGGGGTTATTTTGAACCTTTAATTGGGATTCAAATGTTGGGAGGTGTATATACAGGGCCGTATCAGATAGTAGCCAACAGTCCTGACATATTCTGGGAGTCCTGGGTCAAATGGATGGGGCTTATAGAAGCCTTTCCCACAAATGGGCATTCTCAGGTGGATTCGGCCATTCTTGGGGTGGGGCTTAAATGTCCCGAATTTACCAACTACAGTGCCGGTAACTATGCAGATATAGCAGTTGCACCTAGTTTCTGGGGCAATGTAAGTCAAGCAGACTTGACTACTATGCAAACCAAGTGATTGGTGCCCCAGAGATCAAGGGGCCCCACTGCTAAGCTGAGAGTGGTACTTAGCAGGTTGATGGGGACAGAGCTTAGCAATACAACAGCGACCCCCTCAGACATAGCTTTGTTCGGGGCCCTAAAATACCAAATTGGCTCCTGCCAATAGAAGAAGGAGCCAGTATTGTAAATGGCTCATAGTTGGTGCGGGCCCTGAGTTTGCATTGGCAAAGCTGGTAATAGCATATACCTCTATACGTTTCAGAGCTCCAGATGGCCGATAACAGAGGACACACTCTGCAATGTGGCGTAACTCACCCTGGATGCTGTGAGATATTGTTGGTGATAGAAACCAAATAAATTCTGAGTATGACTTCACAGTCAGTGACTAATGCAAAATTTCTGGAAGGGTTGGGGGGACTTCCACGAAGAATGGAAATTTGTAAAAAAAAAAAAAGAAAAAAAAAAGGTAGAACTGCGATTTCATGTATCAATCATCCAGTGGAGAACGTCACAAGAAGAAGACATTTCCTGCCTCTGTCAGAGGGGAAGTGACTGTGCAGCAGCTCTAGTATAAAATACTACGGCCCAAGCCACGTGCCATGGCTCCAGCTTCCTCATTGAGGTCTATACTGTACCTACCTGTGCCTTTCAAATGGAAGTTTTTCTGGCAAAAATCATGTTCCATCGGAAGCCGTGTCATAGAAATAATAATAATCTTTATTTATACACTGCCCGTCCCAAAAAAAAAGTTGCCACCAAAAATATTTTGTTGGACCACCTTTAGCTTTGATTACGGCACGTATTCGCGGTGGCATTGTTTCGATAAGCTTCTGCAATGTGACAAGATTTATTTCCATCCAGTGTTGCATTCATTTTTCACCAAGATCTTGCATTGATGATGGTAGAGTCTGACCGCTGTGCAAAGCTTCTCCAGCACATCCCAAAGATTCTCAATGGGGTTGAGGTCTGGACTCTGTGGTGGCCAATCCATGTGTGAAAATGATGTCTCATGCTCCCTGAACCACTCTTTCACTATTTGAGCCCGATGAATCCTGGCATTGTCATCTTGGAATATGCCCGTGCCATCAGGGAAGAACAAATCCATTGATGGAATAACCTGGTCATTCAGTATGTTCAGGTAGTCACTGACCTCATTCTTAGAGCACATACTGTTGCTGAACCTAGACCTGACCAACTGCAGCAACCCCAGATCATAGCACTGCCCCCACAGGCTGGTACAGGAGGCACTAGGCATGATGGGGGCATCACTTCATCTGCCTCTATTCTTACCCTGAGGCGCCCATCACTCTGGAACAGGGTAAATCTGGACTCATCAGACCACATCACCTTCTTCCATTGCTCCAGAGTCCAATCTTTCTGCTCCCTAGCAAATTGAAGCCTTTTTTTCTGGTTTGCCTCACTGATTAGTGGTTTTCTTACGGCTACATAGCTGTTCAGTCCCAATCCCTTGAGTTCCCTTCGCGTTGTGCGTGTGGAAATGCTCTTACTTTCACTATTAAACATAGTCCTGAGTTCTACTGTTGTTTTTCTTCGATTTGATTTCACCAAACGTTTAAGTGATCGCTGATCACGATCATTCAGGATTTTTTTTCTGGCCACATTTCTTCCTCGAATGCGATGGGTCCCACTATCCTTCCAGTTTTTAATAATGCGTTGGACAGTTCTTAACCCAATTTTAATCGTTTCTGCAATCTCCTTAGATGTTTTCTCTGCTTGATACATGCCAATGATTTGACCCTTCTCAAACAGACTGACATCTTTTCCATGACCACGAGATGTGTCTTTCGACATGGTTGTTTAAGAAATGAGAAGCAGCTCATTGCACCAGTTGGGGTTAAATAACTTGTTGCCAGCTGAAAGATAATCGCCCCTGCAGTAATTATCCAATAGGAGGCTCAGAACTATCTGCTTAGTTAAATCCAGGTGGGGGACAGGCAGTGTATAGTATATTGTCAACATATTCCACAGCGCTTAATGTGATAATAAAATGCCGTATGGTGGCAGTACATGGTTGCACATTGCGTATAGCAATACAGGATATTTTAAGGCTCCATTCACAAAAAAATAGGCATTATAAAAGGAGACGGTGCCAGTTTTTCATGGCCATTTTTCAACCATTTGTGCATTTTCTGTCCATTTTTAACTGCCATTTTGCATCTCTTTTAACGCTGTTAGAGACGAACATTAAAAACAGATTAATTCAATATTTTTTTTTTGTGAACTCAGCCATACAAGTCGGTGCTAGCGCCAGGTATAAAGAACCGTGCAGAGGCCCAAGATCCTACTGTAGCTTGAAAGAGCGCACTCCTTTTACACCGCCGTCAGCTGATTCCACATAGATGTCTACAGAACCTGTTCTATTAGACGCTTATACAAGTAGAGCCCCCGACAGAGTGGAGAGGGGGTCAGCAGTAAGTTTGTGTTGACTAGTGATGAGCGGCATAGGCAATATTCGTTTTTGCGATATTTTGTCGCTTAATATTCGCAATACATTCGTGAATTCTAGAATTTGTGATCTAGTCATTTTTGCGATTGCGCAAATCGGCACTTATGATGCGCATATTTTTTGTGCAATATGTGTAACTTCACATTTTAGCAGGTCTGACTACATATTACTGATTGGTGCCCTAAGTATTGTTGTGACATCACAGCGCTATGTCTGTAACATGTATGTATGGACAGCAGAACCTATCAGCCACACTATATCACTATCTAACCTACACTGACTATCTCCCACTATCTGTATTATATATATATGAGCTAACTAAATAAATAATGTAATTGGATAAGGAATAGGATCCAGATAAAAGCACAGAGCACAGCAATGTCACCGCTCTCTCTCTCTCTCAGAACTGCAAAAAAAAAAACAGCAGAAAATGGCTGCTGGGGAGGTTCTTATATAGTAAAGGGCAGGGGCGTTGCTAGAGTCTGGAGAGACCCAGGGCACGAGCCCACGTGAAGCCCCGCCCCCACCCCATGAAGCCACACTCTCATCACCATGGGGGGGGGGCCTTCACAGTAGTTATTAACCCCTTTCAGCAGTCCCCCCTTCAGTGAATGGGGGACTGCTGAATGGGGTTAATAACTACAGTGAAGGTCCTAGCCGTCTGGGCAACCCCACAGATCATCCATAACAGTGCCATCCACAGATCCCCATCAGTGTCATGCACAGATCCCCCATAAGTGTCATCCACAGACCCCCATCAGTGTTATCCACAGATCCCCCATAAGTGTCATCCACAGATCCCTATAAGTGTCATCCACAGATCCCTATAATTGTCATCCACAGATCCCCATAAGTGTCATTCACAGATCCCCCATAAATGTCATCCACAGATCCCCCATAAGTGTCATCCACAGATCCCCCATAAGTGTCATCCACCACAAATCCCCATAAATGTCATCCACAGATCCCCCATAAGTGTCATCCACAGATCCTCCGTAAGTGTCATCCACAGATCCCCCATAAATGTCATCCACAGATCCCCCATAAGTGTCATCCACAGATCCCCATAAATGTCATCCACAGATCCCCATAAGTGTCATCCACCACAGATCCCCCTAAGTGTCATCCACAGATCCCCTCCCCACCCAGTGCCGCCTCCTATCTAATTTATTCACTTCACTTGCCTCTGTGTTATTGCAGAGAAGCGCCTTAATCTCGCATAGGCGCACTGGCAGAGGCTTCGTCGAACAAGGTGCGCTCGACGATGCCTTTGCCAGTGCGCCTGTGCGAGATTACACAGAGGCAAATTAAGAGAATAAATTAGCTAGGAGGTGGCGGCCGTGCATTCGGGGCACTGGACAAAACATCCGGGGCTCCAGCCCAAAATGTTTTGACCTAATGATGCCCCTGGTAAAGAGGTAGGCAACTTTCCTATTGGTTGCTAGGGATGTTGCTAAGCTCTGACAAAGATATTGCAGCCTTCTCATTGGCCCACAAGCAAGAAGGGAGGTTACTGATAAAAAAAAGAAGAATATTCGCGATTACGAATATATAGAACTATATTCTACATCTTTGCGAATTCTCGAAGTGCTGATATTTGCGATAAACATTTGCGAATAGAATATTAGCGATCAACACTAGTGTTGACGTCACTGATTATTTTGCCCATACTCTGATCCGTCAGAACAATAACCCAACCAAAAAAACGGATCCTGTCTGTTGAGCATCCGCCTTCACTCAGTCAGCATTTGGTCAGTAATCCATCAGTATTGCTAAAGCAATAAAAAATAACAGGAGTGGATCCAAAACATAGATGACACGTGAATGGAATATTTGCATGTCTTCTGTGTTTTGTACCCACTCCTGCTTTTGGCTACCAAATCATAAGCCAATTCTGGGACCATACAGGCCTTACAGCTGCTACACAAACAGGATCCTTTGTGCGTTTCATTTTTCCTTACTTCTGACAGATCAGAAGAAGGGTCAATTAAATGATGATGTCAACCAGGCCAAAAAGGCAAAATAGTGGCCTAGTCAGAATTGAAGAGGGTGGGAGAACAGCTTAAAAAGTCCATAGAGTGGCCCAATGACATAGTGTTGAGGTAGCAGCAGCATGAGGAGACCTCAGAGTGGCCCAGTGACATAGTGTGGAGGTGGCAGCAGCATGAGAAGACCACAGAGTGGCAAGGTGACATAGTGTGGAGGTGGCAGCAGCAGCATGAGGAGGCCACAGAGTGGCACAATGACAGTACTGAGGTGGTAGCAGCATGAGGAGACCACAGAGTTGCCCAGAGACAGATTTGTGAGTTCGTAGCAGAATGAGGAGACCACAGAGTGGCAAGGTGACATAGTGTGGAGGTGGCAGCAGCAACATGAGGAGGCCACAGAATTACCCAGTGACATAGTGTTGATATAGCAGCAGCATGAGGAGACCACAGAGTGGCAAGGTGACATAGTGTGGAGGTGGCAGCAGCAGCAGCATCAGGAGGACACAGAGTGGCCCAGTGACATAGTGTTGAGTTAGCAGCAGCATGAGGAGGCCACAGAGTGGCCCAGTGACATAGTGTTGATTTAGCAGCATCACGAGGAGACCATAGATTGGCAAGGTGACATAGTGTGGAGGTGGCAGCAGCAGCATTGGAGGCCACAGAGTGGCAAGGTGACATAGTGTGGAGGTGGCAGCGGCAGCATGAGCAGGCCATAGAGTGGCAAGGTAACAGTGTGGAGGTGGAAGCAGCAGCATGAGTAGACCACAGAGTGACAAGGTGACATAGTGCGGAAGTGGCAGCAGCAGCGTGAGGAGGCCACAGAGTGGCCCAATGACGTAGTGTTGATTTAGCAGCAGCATGAGGAGACCACAGAGTTGCAAGGTGACATAGTGTGGAGGTGGCAGCAGCATGAGGAGGCCACAGAGTGGCAAGGGGACATAGTGTGGGGGTGGCTAGTGATGAGCGGGAGTTGTCATATTCGATTTCACGATATTTCGCAAATATTCGATTGAATATTCGTCTTATATTCGTCAAAATCGAATATTCGTCATTATTCTATTTATCGCAAATAATATGCGATTTAATTATTTGCGTAATGCAATTTTATTTTAACTGTATGAGGCAACTTTCCTATTGGTTGGCTATGGCTATGGCTAGTATGTGTATTTTACGAATATTCGCTATATTGCTATAACTTAGTTTTTTACAATATTCGTAATATTCTAAAAAGCAAAGTTATAGCAATATAGCGAATATTCGTAAAATTCACATATAGACTGTAATTTAGCTAATATAGTGCTATAATCTTTTTTTTATAGTCTATTTTTTTTTTGTCTCTTCTGAACTTCAGTTTTGGAAAAAATGTACACTATTAAAAAAAAAATACTATAGCACTATATTAGCTAAATTGCAGTCTATATGTGTATTTCACGAATATTCGCTATATTGCTATAACTTCGTGTTTTAGAATATGACTAGAGTTGAGCGAACACCTGGATGTTCGGGTTCGAGAAGTTCGGCCGAACATCCCGGAAATGTTCGGGTTCGGGATCCGAACCCGATCCGAACTTCGTCCCGAACCCGAACCCCATTGAAGTCAATGGGGACCCGAACTTTTCGGCACTAAAAAGGCTGTAAAACAGCCCAGGAAAGAGCTAGAGGGCTGCAAAAGGCAGCAACATGTAGGTAAATCCCCTGCAAACAAATGTGGATAGGGAAATGAATTAAAATAAAAATTAAATAAATAAAAATTAACCAAAATCAATTGGAGAGAGGTTCCATAGCAGAGAATCTGGCTTCCCGTCACCCACCACTGGAACAGTCCATTCTCAGATATTTAGGCCCCGGCACCCAGGCAGAGGAGAGAGGTCCCGTAACAGACAATCTGGCTTCATGTCAGCAGAGAATTAGTCTGCATGTCATAGCAGAGAATGAGGCTTCACGTCAGCCACCACTGCAACAGTCCATTGGCATATATTTAGGCCCAGCACACACACAGGCAGAGGAGAGAGGTCCCGTAACAGAGAATCTGTCTTCATGTCAGCAGAGAATCAGTCTGCATGTCATAGCAGAGAATCAGGCTTCACGTCAGCCACCACTGCAACAGTCCATTGGCATATATTTAGGCCCAGCACCCAGGCAGAGGAGGGAGGTCCCGTAACAGAGAATCTGTCTTCATGTCAGCAGAGAATGAGTCTGCATGTCATAGCAGAGAATGAGGCTTCACGTCAGCCACCACTGCAACAGTCCATTGGCATATATTTAGGCCCAGCACACACACAGGCAGAGGAGAGAGGTCCCGTAACAGAGGATCTGGCTTCATGTCAGCAGAGAATCAGTCTTCATATCATAGCAGAGAATCAGGCTTCACGTCACCCACCACTGCAACAGTCCATTGGCATATATTTAGGCCCCGGCACACAGGCAGAGCAGAGAGGTCCCGTAACAGACAATCTGGCTTCATGACAGCAGAGAATCAGTCTGCATGTCATAGCAGAGAATCAGGCTTCACGTCAGCCACCACTGCAACAGTCCATTGTCATAAATTTAGGCCCAGCACCCAGGCAGAGGAGAGAGGTCCCGTAAAAGAGGATCTGGCTTCATGTCAGCAGAGAATCAGTCTGCATGTCATAGCAGAGAATGAGGCTTCACGTCACCCACCACTGCAACAGTCCATTGGCATATATTTAGGCCTAGCACACAGGCAGAGCAGAGAGGTCCCGTAACAGACAATCTGGCTTCATGTCAGCAGAGAATCAGTCTGCATGTCATAGCAGAGAATGAGGCTTCACGTCACCCACCACTGCAACAGTCCATTGGCATATATTTAGGCCTAGCACACAGGCAGAGCAGAGAGGTCCCGTAACAGACAATCTGGCTTCATGACAGCAGAGAATCAGTCTGCATGTCATAGCAGAGAATGAGGCTTCACGTCAGCCACCACTGCAACAGTCCATTGGCATATATTTAGGCCTAGCACACAGGCAGAGGAGAGGTTCATTCAACTTTGGGTAGCCTCGCAATATAATGGTAAAATGAAAATAAAAATAGGATTGAATGAGGAAGTGCCCTGGAGTCCAATAATATATGGTTATGGGGAGGTAGTTAATGTCTAATCTGGACAAGGGACGGACAGGTCCTGTGGGATCCATGCCTGGTTCATTTTTATGAACGTCAGCTTGTCCACATTGGCTGTAGACAGGCGGCTGCGTTTGTCTGTAATGACGCCCCCTGCCGTGCTGAATACACGTTCAGACAAAACGCTGGCTGCCGGGCAGGCCAGCACCTCCAAGGCATAAAAGGCTAGCTCTGGCCACGTGGACAATTTAGAGACCCAGAAGTTGAATGGGGCCGAACCATCAGTCAGTACGTGGAGGGGTGTGCACACGTACTGTTCCACCATGTTAGTGAAATGTTGCCTCCTGCTAACACGTTGCGTATCAGGTGGTGGTGCAGTTAGCTGTGGCGTGTTGACAAAAGTTTTCCACATCTCTGCCATGCTAACCCTGCCCTCAGAGGAGCTGGCCGTGACACAGCTGCCTTGGCGACCTCTTGCTCCTCCTCTGCCTTGGCCTTGGGCTTCCACTTGTTCCCCTGTGACATTTGGGAATGCTCTCAGTAGCGCGTCTACCAACGTGCGCTTGTACTCGCGCATCTTCCTATCACGCTCCAGTGCAGGAAGTAAGGTGGGCACATTGTCTTTGTAGCGTGGATCCAGCAGGGTGGCAACCCAGTAGTCCGCACAGGTTAAAATGTGGGCAACTCTGCTGTCGTTGCGCAGGCACTGCAGCATGTAGTCGCTCATGTGTGCCAGGCTGCCCAGGGATAAGGACAAGCTGTCCTCTGTGGGAGGCGTATCGTCATCGTCCTGCCTTTCCCCCCAGCCACGCACCAGTGATGGACCCGAGCTGCGTTGGGTGCCACCCCGCTGTGACCATGCTTCATCCTCATCCTCCTCCACCTCCTCCTCATCCTCGTCCTCCTCGTCCTCCAGTAGTGGGCCCTGGCTGGCCACATTTGTACCTGGCCTCTGCTGTTGCCAAAAACCTCCCTCTGAGTCACTTCGAAGAGACTGGCCTGAAAGTGCTAAAAATGACCCCTCTTCCTCCTCCTCCTCCTCCTCCTCCTGGGCCACCTCCTCTTCCATCATCGCCCTAAGTGTTTTCTCAAGGAGACATAGAAGTGGTATTGTAACGCTGATAACGGTGTCATCGCCACTGGCCATGTTGGTGGAGTACTCGAAACAGCGCAACAGGGCACACAGGTCTCGCATGGAGGCCCAGTCATTGGTGGTGAAGTGGTGCTGTTCTGTAGTGCGACTGACCCGTGCGTGCTGCAGCTGAAACTCCACTATGGCCTGCTGCTGCTCGCACAGTCTGTCCAGCATGTGCAAGGTGGAGTTCCACCTGGTGGGCACGTCGCATATGAGGCGGTGAGCGGGAAGGCCGAAGTTACGCTGTAGCGCAGACAGGCGAGCAGCAGCAGGATGTGAACGCCGGAAGCGCGAACAGACGGCCCGCACTTTATGCAGCAGCTCTGACATGTCGGGGTAGTTGTGAATGAACTTCTGCACCACCAAATTCAGCACATGCGCCAAGCAAGGGATGTGCGTCAAATTGGCTAGTCCCAGAGCTGCAACGAGATTTCGCCCATTATCACACACCACCAGGCCGGGCTTGAGGCTCACCGGCAGCAACCACTCGTCGGTCTGTTGTTCTATACCCCGCCACAACTCCTGTGCGGTGTGGGGCCTGTCCCCCAAACATATGAGTTTCAGAATGGCCTGCTGACGTTTACCCCGGGCTGTGCTGAAGTTGGTGGTGAAGGTGTGTGGCTGACTGGATGAGCAGGTGGAAGAAGAGGAGGAGGAAGCCGAGAAGGAGGAGGTGGCAACAGGAGGCAAAGAATGTTGCCCTGCGATCCTTGGCGGCGGAAGGACGTGCGCCAAACAGCTCTCCGCCTGGGGCCCAGCTGCCACTACATTTACCCAGTGTGCAGTTAGGGAGATATAGCGTCCCTGGCCGTGCTTACTGGTCCACGTATCTGTGGTTAGGTGGACCTTGCCACAGATGGCGTTGCGCAGTGCACACTTGATTTTATCGGATACTTGGTTGTGCAGGGAAGGCACGGCTCTCTTGGAGAAGTAGTGCCGGCTGGGAACAACATACTGTGGGACAGCAAGCGACATGAGCTGTTTGAAGCTGTCTGTGTCCACCAGCCTGAATGACAGCATTTCATAGGCCAGTAGTTTAGAAATGCTGGCATTCAGGGCCAGGGATCGAGGGTGGCTAGGTGGGAATTTACGCTTTCTCTCAAATGTTTGTGAGATGGAGAGCTGAACGCTGGCGTGTGACATGGTTGAGACGCTTGGTGACGGAGGTGGTGGTGGTGGTGTTGGTGGTACATCCCCTGTTTGCTGGGCGGCAGGTGCCAACGTTCCTCCAGAGGCGGAGGAAGAGGCCGAGGCGGCAGCAGCAGAATAGGCCGAGGCGGCAGCAGCAGAAGAGGTAGCAGGGGGAGCCTGAGTGACTTCCTTGGTTTTAAGGTGTTTACTCCACTGCAGTTCATGCTTTGCATGCAGGTGCCTGGTCATGCAGGTTGTGCTCAGGTTCAGAACGTTAATGCCTCGCTTCAGGCTCTGATGGCACAGCGTGCAAACCACTCGGGTCTTGTCGTCAGCACATTGTTTGAAGAAGTGCCATGCCAGGGAACTCCTTGAAGCTGCCTTTGGGGTGCTCGGTCCCAGATGGCGGCGGTCAGTAGCAGGCGGAGTCTCTTGGCGGCGGGTGTTCTGCTTTTGCCCACTGCTCCCTCTTTTGCTACGCTGTTGGCTCGGTCTCACCACTGCCTCTTCCTCCGAACTGTGAAAGTCAGTGGCACGACCTTCATTCCATGTGGGGTCTAGGACCTCATCGTCCCCTGCATCGTCTTCCACCCAGTCTTGATCCCTGACCTCCTGTTCAGTCTGCACACTGCAGAAAGACGCAGCAGTTGGCACCTGTGTTTCGTCATCATCAGAGACATGCTGAGGTGGTATTCCCATGTCCTCATCATCAGGAAACATAAGTGGTTGTGCGTCAGTGCATTCTATGTCTTTCACCGCTGGGGAAGGGCTAGGTGGATGCCCTTGGGAAACCCTGCCAGCGGAGTCTTCAAACAGCATAAGAGACTGCTGCATAACTTGAGGCTGAGACAGTTTCCCTGGTATGCATGGGGGTGATGTGACAGACTGATGGGGTTGGTTTTCAGGCGCCATCTGTGCGCTTTCTGCAGAAGACTGGGTGGGAGATAATGTGAACGTGCTGGATCCACTGTCGGCCACCCAATTGACTAATGCCTGTACCTGCTCAGGCCTTACCATCCTTAGAACGGCATTGGGCCCCACCATATATCGCTGTAAATTCTGGCGGCTACTGGGACCTGAGGTAGTTGGTACACTAGGACGTGTGGATGTGGCAGAACGGCCACGTCCTCTCCCAGCACCAGAGGGTCCACTAACACCACCACGACCATGTCCACGTCCGCGTCCCTTACTAGATGTTTTTCTCATTGTTATGGTTCACCACAACAACAAATATATTATTTGGCCCAATGTATTGTATTCAAATTCAGCGGGATATAAATTTGAGGCCTAGTATTTAGGCGCTGGGTGACCGGTATGGATTTAGTGACAGAATTAGACTTGGAAATGCACAGAAGCGTGTGTGTGAAGTTATTCTGAATGACCCAATGTGCACCTTGAATATTATATACCCTTTTTGGGATAGATTTCAAATAGCTCTGATATAGCAGGAACCACTAAATTATGAAATTGCTAAATTGGGAATTGTACTTCAACCCAGAACAAAAAATGTGCTTTGACGGGCACTAAATAACTTTCCCAGCTACAACAGGACAGCGGTAACGAGAGATTTAGAGGGATTTAAATTTGAGGCCTAGTATTTAGGCGCTGGGTGACAGGTATGGGTTTAGTGACAGAATTAGACTTGGAAATACACAGTAGCGGGTGTGTGTGAAGTTATTCTGAATGACCCAATGTGCACCTTCAATATTATATACCCTTTTTGGGATAGATTTCAAATAGCTCTGATATAGCAGAAACCACTAAATTATGAAATTGCTAAATTGGGAATTGTACTTCAACCCAGAACAAAAAATGTGCTTTGACGGACACTAAATATCTTGCCCAGCAACAACAGTACAGCGGTGGGTAACGAGAGATTTAGAGGGATTTAAATTTGAGGCCTAGTATTTAGGCGCTGGGTCACCGGTATGGATTTAGTGACAGAATTAGACTTGGAAATGCACAGAAGCGTGTGTGTGAAGTTATTCTGAATGACCCTATGTGCACCTTCAATATTATATACCCTTTTAGGGATAGATTTCAAATAGCTCTGATATAGCAGAAACCACTAAATTATGAAATTGCTAAATTGGGAATTGTACTTCAACCCAGAACAAAAAATGTGCTTTGACGGACACTAAATATCTTGCCCAGCAACAACAGTACAGCGGTGGGTAACGAGAGATTTAGAGGGATTTAAATTTGAGGCCTAGTATTTAGGCGCTGGGTCACCGGTATGGATTTAGTGACAGAATTAGACTTGGAAATGCACAGAAGCGTGTGTGTGAAGTTATTCTGAATGACCCTATGTGCACCTTCAATATTATATACCCTTTTAGGGATAGATTTCAAATAGCTCTGATATAGCAGAAACCACTAAATTATGAAATTGCTAAATTGGGAATTGTACTTCAACCCAGAACAAAAAATGTGCTTTGACGGACACTAAATATCTTGCCCAGCAACAACAGTACAGCGGTGGGTAACGAGAGATTTAGAGGGATTTAAATTTGAGGCCTAGTATTTAGGCGCTGGGTCACCGGTATGGATTTAGTGACAGAATTAGACTTGGAAATGCACAGAAGCGTGTGTGTGAAGTTATTCTGAATGACCCTATGTGCACCTTCAATATTATATACCCTTTTAGGGATAGATTTCAAATAGCTCTGATATAGCAGAAACCACTAAATTATGAAATTGCTAAATTGGGAATTGTACTTCAACCCAGAACAAAAAATGTGCTTTGACGGACACTAAATATCTTGCCCAGCAACAACAGTACAGCGGTGGGTAACGAGAGATTTAGAGGGATTTAAATTTGAGGCCTAGTATTTAGGCGCTGGGTCACCGGTATGGATTTAGTGACAGAATTAGACTTGGAAATGCACAGAAGCGTGTGTGTGAAGTTATTCTGAATGACCCTATGTGCACCTTCAATATTATATACCCTTTTAGGGATAGATTTCAAATAGCTCTGATATAGCAGAAACCACTAAATTATGAAATTGCTAAATTGGGAATTGTACTTCAACCCAGAACAAAAAATGTGCTTTGACGGACACTAAATATCTTGCCCAGCAACAACAGTACAGCGGTGGGTAACGAGAGATTTAGAGGGATTTAAATTTGAGGCCTAGTATTTAGGCGCTGGGTCACCGGTATGGATTTAGTGACAGAATTAGACTTGGAAATGCACAGAAGCGTGTGTGTGAAGTTATTCTGAATGACCCTATGTGCACCTTCAATATTATATACCCTTTTAGGGATAGATTTCAAATAGCTCTGATATAGCAGAAACCACTAAATTATGAAATTGCTAAATTGGGAATTGTACTTCAACCCAGAACAAAAAATGTGCTTTGACGGACACTAAATATCTTGCCCAGCAACAACAGTACAGCGGTAACGAGAGATTTAGAGGGATTTAAATTTGAGGCCTAGTATTTAGGCGCTGGGTGACAGGTATGGGTTTAGTGACAGAATTAGACTTGGAAATACACAGTAGCGGGTGTGTGTGAAGTTATTCTGAATGACCCAATGTGCACCTTCAATATCTTATACCCTTTTTGGGATAGATTTCAAATAGCTCTGATATAGCAGGAACCACTAAATTATGAAATTGCTAAATTGGGAATTGTATTTCAACCCAGAACAAGAAATGTGCTTGAACGGACACTAAATAACTCGCCCAGCTACAGCACTAGGGACAGATTTAGCTGGATATAAATTTGAGGCCTAGTATTTAGGCGCTGGGTGACCGGTATGGATTTAGTGACAGAATTAGACTGGGATATGGCCAAAAAATAAACAGACTATTGCTGGTTAAATGCACTTGGTGTGACAGCTTCACCCTGATGTAGGCTTTAGCCAAAAAACAACCACACCATTGAGGGTTAAATGCACTTGGTGACAGGCGCAGCTTGCCCCTGATTTTGTATATGGCCAAAAAATGAACAGACTATTGCTGGTTAAATGCACTTGGTGTGACAGCTTCACCCTGATGTAGGCTTTAGCCAAAAAACAACCACACCATTGAGGGTTAAATGCACTTGGTGACAGGCGCAGCTTGCCCCTGATTTTGTATATGGCCAAAAAATGAACAGACTATTGCTGGTTAAATGCACTTGGTGTCACAGCTTCACCCTGATGTAGGCTTTAGCCAAAAAACAACCACACCATTGAGGGTTAAATGCACTTGGTGACAGGCGCAGCTTGCCCCTGATTTTGTATATGGCCAAAAAATGAACAGACTATTGCTGGTTAAATGCACTTGGTGTGACAGCTTCACCCTGATGTAGGCTTTAGCCAAAAAACAACCACACCATTGAGGGTTAAATGCACTTGGTCGCAGCTTGTGCTGGCGCACCACAAGACACAAAATGGCCGCCGATCACCCCAGAAAAATGAGACTGACAAACGGTCTGTGCAGCCTAAAAACAGTGAGCAATTGAGGATCAGCAGCTCAATGATCCACAGCTGCAGATCGATCAGTTAATCAAGTCCTTTGGAGGAGTTAATCTGCCTAATCTCGCCCTACTGTCGCAGCCGCAACCTCTCCCTACGCTAATCAGAGCAGAGTGACGGGCGGCGCTATGTGACTCCAGCTTAAATAGAGGCTGGGTCACATGGTGCTCTGGCCAATCACAGCCATGCCAATAGTAGGCATGGCTGTGATGGCCTCTTGGGGCAAGTAGTATGACGCTTGTTGATTGGCTGCTTTGCAGCCTTTCAAAAAGCGCCAAGAAAGCGTCACAAAAGCGCCAAGAAAGCGACGAACACCGAACCCGAACCCGGACTTTTACGAAAATGTCCGGGTTCGGGTCCGTGTCACGGACACCCCAAAATTCGGTACGAACCCGAACTATACAGTTCGAGTTCGCTCATCCCTAAATATGACGAATATGACGAATATTCTAAAAAACTAAGTTATAGCAATATAGCGAATATTCGTTATTTAGAATATTCATCATTTTTTCTTTTCAATCTGTACGGTCGTTCGCATACTCCTTCCCGACAAGCGTCCCCGTCCCCATGGGAACGCCTGTGGGTTAGAATATACCATCAGATCTGAGTTTTCACAATCTCAGGGAAAACTCTAATCCGATGGTGTTTTCGAACCCACAAGCAGTCCCATGGGGAGGAGTATGCGAACGACCCTACAGTTTTGAAAAAAAAAATTGAATATTCTAAATAACGAATATATTCCATATATTGCTATATATTCGTTTTTTAGAGTATTCGTCATTTTATTTTCCATATGAAAACATGATTCCTTCCTGCTTAAGTTGCTTGTGGGCAAATGACTCATTGACCCACAAGAAAGAAGCAGGGAAGAATCATGTTTTCAGATGTTAAAAAATTACGAATATTCGATATAGCAAATATATAGCACTATATTCGTAATATTCACGAATTAGCAAAGTTGTTATTTTCGCGATTAATATTCGCTATTCGAATATTCGCGCTCAACACTAGACGTGGCAGCAGCAGCAGCATGAGGAGGCCACAGATTGGCAAGGTAACATAGTGTGGAGGTGGCAGCAGCAGCATCAGGAGGCCACAGAGTGGCAAGGTGACATAGTGTGGAGGTGGCAGCAGCATGAGGAGGCCACAGAGTGGCCCAGTGACATAGTGTGGAGGTAGCAGCAGCAACATGAGATGGCCACAGAGTGGCAATGGTGACAGTGTTGAGTTAGCAGCAGCATGAGGAGGCCACATAGTGGCACAATGACAGAGTGTGGAGGTGGCAGCAGCAGCAGCGGCATGAGGAGACCTGAGTGGTGAGGTGACAGCGGCATCATGAGACCACAGAGTGACCCGGTGACAGAGTGGGCAGGTGGGTGGTAATATCAGTACCCGCTGACATTGGTGGGTGTAAGAAGGAGCACTTGGCATCAGATGTGTGGCATCAGGCGGGTGGCAGCATCAGAATAGTAACTGAGGCAGGTAGCCAGAAGAAACTGGTCTCTTTTGTCAAGGTTTGGGTGAGGCAGCATAGATAATATAATCTGATGCATCAAGCATTGGTGGGTGGAAATCCTGGCTGATCCATGCCTGATTTATCTTGACAAAGGTCAGTTTCTCCACATTTTGGGTGGACAGGCCAGTTCTCCTTGGGGTAACTATGGCCTCGCCGCACTAAACACCCGCTCTGATGCCACACTACTGGCCGGGCAGGACAGCTTTTCCAGGGAAAACTCGGCCAGTTGCGGACACAAATGCAGTTTGGCTGCCCAGTAGTCCAGCGGATCTTCAATGTGGGGTGGCAGCGTGCTGTCCAAATATGCCACCACCTGCTGGTTCAGGTTCTAGCTGCTGCTGCTGGTGAGTAGTTTCTTTACTAGGTGGGTTAAGAAAACTGCTCATAATCGACTCTAGACTCAAGCTGCTGCTGATGGAGCTGGTACTGCTCCTACCCCCCACCCCCACCACGCCACAGCAACCATGGCAGTGGAATGATAGCGCAGAGGGGCCACCTGGTCAGACCTGTGAAAGAATGGACGATGGCGCAGATAGGCAGCAGCCAACTGACTACAAAGAATGTCTCTATAGTAGTTCAGTTTGTCCTCCCTCTCAGCGGGTGTAAAAACAGCCCCCATTTTGGGACCGGTAGTGAGGGTCCAACAAGGTGGAGAGCCAAAAGTCATCCCTCTGCCGAATGGTGACAATTCAGCTGTCACTACCCAAGCAAGTGAGCAGGCAGCTGGCCATTTGCACAAGTGACTTGGAGGGACTCACTGCCTTCATGGACTTCATCTCCACTGCATACTGCTACAGTGTTCCTGGGTCATCTGCCTCATCTTCCTCATCTCCCTCTTGCTCCTCCGGCTGCTCCTGCTCCTCCTCTCCTGTCACCTGTGTAGAAAAACCACCCATTTCGCTATACATTGCTTGTGCTCCAATGTCCTCCTCCTCCAGTTCAGCTACCACAGGGCTCATGTGGCTGTGAGATGTAGGCACCACGTCTCCAATCCCCTGACCAGCCAGATGTACCAGCATCTGTTCCAGGATATGAAGCAGTGGAATGACGTTGTTCATCCCGTAGTCCTGGCAACTGACAAATAATGTGGCATTCTCAAAGGGCCTGAGCAAATGGCAGGTGTCACGCATGAGCTGCCACTCGCTGACATCGAAGTTACACAGAGGAGTACTCCTGTCCGCTTAGATCATCAATAAATCGTTTATGGCCTTTATCTGTTTGTATAGTCGGTCGAACATATGGATGGTGGAATTCCAACGGGTGGAAACGTCGCATATCAGCCTATGTTGGGGGACCCCGTTCTGCCCCTGCAGCTCAAGGAGGGTGTGCTTGGTGGTGTACGAGTGGCTGAAGTGCATGCAAAGTTTCCTGGCCATTTTTAGGATGTCTTGCAGATGGGTGGAAGACTTCAGGAACCACTTGACAACCAGATTGAACACGTACGCCATGCAGGGCGCATGGCTCAGCCCTCCTTGACGCAGCGCCAACACCATGTTCTTCCTGTTGTCAGTCACCATGGTTCTGATTTTGAGTTGTCACGGAGAAAGCCAGGATTCGATTTCTTGATGAAGGACACGTAGCAGTTTCTCCCCTGTGTCCCAGTTCGCTCAGGCAAACGAGGTGTAGAACAGCGAGACACCGCCGTTCCCTACACATGTGGTATGATGGAGGAGCACTGTGAATTGTCCCTGCAGTGGAGGCTGAGGACACGGTGGAGAATGAGGAGGCAGAGGCGGAAATAGTTGGAGGACCAACGGCGTGAGAACGTGAAGGCGGAAGCGGCGTCACCTGGCCAAATTGCTCGTTTGGCTGGACAGGAACATTTACCCAATGGGCCGTAAAGGACATATATCCTGGTCCTTGTGTCACAGAAGGTGTGCAGAAACTAGAAGACACAAAATGAAGATCCGACTGACTGGATCCAAAACTAAGGAACCAGAGGGTAAGCCCTGTAACAGACCTGGCTCTCTCCCTTACTGCTCAGCCTATGCAAAAATCTCTATGGTAGATGATTGCATATTCTCGTTCCTCGACTGTATGACACCTGAACACCCTATAATAGTGAGGGGACACGACCACCGGCTCCCTACACTTAATACAGAGGGAGTCAGTGTCACCTAAGATCCAGCAAACAGGAAAACACAAATGAATGAACAAACTTATCTGTAGAAGACTCAGTAGTAGCATCCAGCATGCACACACTCCAGGAAGTTGTATAAACCGCAAAGTGATGCAGTATGGGAAGGGATTTAAATGGATGCAATCAGTGCAACTACATGACAGCTGAGAGAGGCTAACAAGATGAGAAAACGAAAGCAAAACAAAAGGAACCTCAAGCAGGAGGTTCTGAAGAACGTCTGTCAGAGCTTCTCAGATGTCTGGTGGTGACACCTTGACCGTAGTTACAGCTCCACACGTCGGCACTGCCGTGCACTTTGGCAGACACAGACAGGCTCAAGGACTGGCCCACCTTCTGTTCTACTTGTGTGTGCAGGACTGGTACTGCCTTTTCCAAAAGAAATGACGGCTTCAGACTCTCCACCTCGGTTCGGCACAAGCCATCAGTTCTCTGAAAGGTGCAGAGTCCACCACTTGGAAAGGGAGGGACTGCAGCACCAGCAATTTGGCCAGGAGCAGGTTCAGCTTCTGCGCTGTTGGATGAGTGCACGCATACTGCTGTCTCTTAGCAATCGCTTCAGTGATCGATTGCTGGCGGAATGACTGACGAGGAGCAGGAGCATCAGGACCGGTAGATGATGGGAAGGATAGACATCTCCCTTTAGCTGTGGTGGTGGATCCTTGACTGCCTGAAATTGGGTGCGTGCCACTGGATGATGCAGCAGTTGCTATGGTTCTCCCAGGCCACTTTATGGTGACGCTGCATATGTTGACGCAGGGCCGTAGTGCCAACATGCACCCTGGCCACGCTTCACCTTCTGCCCACAGATTCGTCAAATGGCCATGTTCACCTCCTCTAGCTGCTTAACAAAAAACTGCCACACCACACCGAGTAGGTGATTTTACCCCCAACACTCCACACTGACTGACTGCTACCCCCGCAGCCTCTGTGAACCTCTGCACCACTACTTTCAGGGCAGGTTGGCTCCTGCAAAGTGGGTGGGCTACCCCTGGCACGTTTGGCTCCTGACCTCCCACTGCTGCCACCGTGCTGACTCCTGGCCATGCTACCGACTTGCTGGCTCCGCCACTGCCTCACGCACAAGCTGCCACCCTCTTCTTCCGATGATGATGAAGCCCCTTTGTCACCCGGCTCCCAGTTGTGATTGGCTACATCATCATCAAGTACTGTCTGCCCGTCACTGATGTCCTCCTCAACGGTCTCTGAGCCAAGAACCTGACCGCTCACAACACCAGGTCCCACACCACTCTCCTCATCACTACTTGCCCGCCTACAGGAGGAAGCGGCGGATGTCTCCTCCAGATCTTGGCTGAGCAGTAGTTGCTGACTGTATAGTGGAGCTAAGCCCACAGAATATATAGTTGTGTTTAAAATAACAGCAGTCAGACATCACTAACCTGATCAATCACTGTTTTTGATATAAATGATATTTCTACATGACAAATAATTTACTAGCAGGTGTAGTAGAGTAATAGAAATCCAACAGACCCAACAGTCACGACATGCATGCTGCTGATTCTCTATAATTCGATCACTTATTCAAAGGGGCATGTTCAAAATAATTGCAGTGTGGAGTTCAATTAGTGAGGTCATCCATTCTTTGAAAAACAGGTGGCAATTATTGCCCTTATTTAAGAAAGGAAGGCAGCAAATGTTGTACATGCCGGTTACAGTGCATTTCTCTCTGAAATTCTAAGGGAAAATGGGTTGTTCCAGACATTGTTCAGAAAAACAGCGTACCTTGATTAAAAAGTTGATTGGAGAGGGGAAAACATATAAAGAAGTGCAGAAAATGATAGGCTGCTCAGCTAAAATGATCGCAAATGCTTTTAAATGGCAACCAAAACCTGAAAGACTTGGAAGAAAGCGAAAAACTACCATTCAAATAGATAGAAGAATAGCCAAAATGGCAAGGACTCGGCCAACAATCAGCTTCAGGAAGATGAAAGAAGGTGTAAAGTTACCTGTGAGTCCTGTTATAATTAGAAGACGCCTATGTGAAGCCAAGCTATCTGCAAGAAGCCCCCGCAAAGTCCCACTGTTGAAAAAAAGACATGTGCTGAAGAGGTTACAATCTGCCAAAGAGCACATTGACGGCCGAAAGAGACATTCTGTGGACTGATGAAAGTAAGATTGTTCTTTTTGGGTCTAGTGGCCGGAGACAGTTTGTCAGACGACCCCCAAACACTAAATTCAAGCCACAGTACATTGTGAAGACAGTGAAGCATGGTGGACAAGCATCATGATATGGGGATGTTTCTCATACTACGGTGTGGGGCCTATTTATCGCAGACCAGGGATCATGGATCAGTCTGAATACATCAGAATACTGGAAGAGGTCATGCTGCCTTATGCTGAAGAGGAAATGCCCTTGAAATGGGTGTTCCAACAAGACAAGAGCCCCAAACACACCAGTAAACGTGCAACATCTTGGTTCCAGACCAACAAGATTGACGTTAGTTATGGAGTGGCCGGCCCAATCCCCGGATCTTAATCCAATAGAAAACTTGTGGGTGACATAAAAAATGCAGTTTCTGAGGCAAAACCAAAAATAGAGAAGAACTATGGAATGTGGTCCAATCTTCCTGGGCTGGAGAACCTGTTCACAGGGGCCAGAAGTCGGTGACTCCGAGCAGCACAGACGTCCAGCAGTTCTCAGAAACAGCATTTATACAACTAAATATTAGTGAAGGGATTCAGAGGAAAGAAAAATCTTCAAACATTTTTCAGTTTATATAGTGAATGTTTGAGATTGTAAAGAAGAATACAAACACTGCTATTTTTTTGAACAGTCTAATATTCACTTTTCTGCAATTTTTTTTAGAGGAACAACACAAATTTGATATATTTTTCTTCATGTTTTGATTTGGAATAAGATGTGTAGTGTTCCTAATGCATTTGTGTGGATGGAAATAAAAGCTATTAGAAGGATTTTGAGCTTTATTCACTTTTTTAAACACACTGCTATTATTTTAAAACACAACTGTAGTTCTTCTCTGGCTGAGGGAACAGAAAAGGACAGAGGCAGGTTGAGGACAGGTGAGGGCACAGGGCCTGCTCCCGGGCCATGCCAACCAAGGGTTGTGTCCCACGAATCCACCGACTCTTGGATGGGGGTGTCTGATGTCACTGGGGACGAAGTGGATGACCAAGTCAACCATTCTAGAACCAGTGGGGTGCTGGTCAAGACACAACCGCTAGATGACACCGGGAGCTCAGACCACTTGCTGTGACTCCTGCTGCTCCACCCCCTTACTCTGCTGCGACCTGTGCCTGCGCCAGAAACATTTAGGCCTCTGCCCCTCCCCCGTGCAGGGCCTGGCACTTCTCAGTCTGACATACTGTTAAATCAAATAAATAAATAAAAAGGAAATGAATACACCCCAAAAAAGGGCTGTAATTTTCTTACTTCACCACACAACGGCTAATAAGCCCCTTTTTCCCCACTAATACTAGCAAAAAAATCCTTTAGAACATATAACTGCACCGCACAAGGGCAAATAAGATGTAGAAATATTTCCTAGTAATACCCCCTGTTAATGGCTGTATCACTCAGCACTTGCATTACAATAACAAGAAAAGTTTGCTGGAATTACAGGAGGTATCATCTATTGCAAACCTGAAAGCAGCCGTATAATGGCAATGTGGATCCGCAGTCAGTGCAGCAAGGTGTAATAGGATTGTTCCTATTACCCAGGCTGTAACCTCCCCTACTGAACCCTGAATACTGTGGAATGATTCCTCCCTATTATTTCCGTGAACTTCTAATGATCTTTCCCTGAATTTCTATTCAGTAAAAAAGCTTTCAAGTCTTTCATAGCACTGTCCCTAGCGCCTGCTGACATCTCTCCCTGCACTAAGTACGCTGGAAAATGGCTGAATCCAAGATGTCTGAGGCTATTTATATGGCTGTGACATCACAGGGCTGGCTAGCTGGCTGCTGATTGGCTGCATGCATGGCATTATGGGTGATCCCTCGTCACCCGCAATGCAAGGGAGGCTCATCCCCGTCTGCCATTGGTTGCTCCCCCCTGACACCGGATGTTTTCATCCGTGTACAGGGAGAAGCAGCGGCGGCGGTGCAGGGACCAGGAGCGGCGTAGGATGGATTATCTCGGCAAAGGAGAAGTGCTCACTAACACCGATTTAGACAGATTTGTGAACAATATTGGAAAGTAATGGGTCTTTTGTGTATGCAGAAAATGTTTCAGATCTTTGAGTTCAGTTCATGCAAAATGGGAGCAAAACCAAAAGTGTATAAAGAAAAGTTTTTGAGAGTGTTTTTCTCTTTCTAAGATCTGAAGCAATACCGAGGAAGAAAGGAAAACTCTTGGAAGCTTGTATAGTACAATAAAAAAGTATCCCTGCATACCGCAATACTCTCGTATTTTGTAATGTTATTTATATATACCTATTTAGTTTTTTCAGTAGTATGATTAAGTGGTGAAAATTATTAGTGCCACCTCATTTTTGACTGTGGTATATTATGTGCCCCCATATATTGTTCCTAGAGTCGCCACTGGCGCTCAGTACTTGGTTGGGGCTCCTTTTGCGTGAATTACAGCATCAATGCGGTAATGTGGCCTGGAGGCGATCAGCCTGTGTTCTTATGGAAGCCCAAGTTGCTTTGATAGTGGCCTTCAGCTCGTCTGCATTGATAGGTCTGGTGTCTCTCATAGATTCTCTATGGGGTTTAGGTCAGACGGGTTTGCTGTCAATCAAGAACAGTCATTCCATGGTTATTACACCAGGTGTTGGTACTTTTGGCAGTGTGGTCAGGTAACAAGTCCTGCTCGAAAATGAAATCAGCATCTCCATAAAGATTGTGAGCAGAAGAAAGCATGAAGTAGATGCCTGCGTAGATGCCTGCGCTGACTTTGGACTTGATATAACACAGTGGACCAACACCAGCAGATGACATGGCTCCCAAACCATTGCTGACCGTGGAAACTTCACACTGGACCTCAAGCGGCTGGGATTGTGCGCCTCTCCACTCTTCCTCCAGACTCTGGGACCTTGATTTCCAAATGAAATGCAAAATTTACTTTCATCTGAAAACGTGACTTTGGAGCATTGAGCAACAGTCCAGTCCTTTTCCCCCTTAGCCTAGGTAAGGTGCTTCTGACGTTGTCTTTGGGTCATGAGTGGCTTGACACAAGGAATGCGACAGTTGCAGCTAGGGTTGCCACCTGGCCGGAATGTCACTGGCAATGCCGGTATTTTAGTGGCCCTGCCGGTGCCGGTAATTTTTTTCGACCGCCAATATTGCTGGTATTTTCCTGTTTGTACTGTTACTAATGAGCGCTTCCATTGTGGGGCGCTCATTAGTGCAGCCTTTACCTCCCCTGTCACTTGTGTTAATTCAAAAAAGATAGAACTCACCTCTTCCCCATGTTAAGCCACGACCCAACAACCACACCCCCTCTGGGATGAGGCTTAACTTGGCCATTTTTTTGTTGTTGGGAAAGGTGGCAACCCTAGTTGTAGCCCATGTCCTGTATACATCTGTGTGTGGTGGCTCTTGAAGCACTGACTCCAGCTGCAGTCCACTACTTGTGAATCTCCCCCAGATTCTTGAATGACCTTTTCGTGACAAGTCTTTCAAGGCTGAGGCTATTCCTGTTGCTTGCACAACTCTTCTTTCCTTTAACATGCTTGGATACAGCACTCTGTGAAAAGCCAGCTTCTTCAGCAATGATGTTTTGTGGCTTCCCCTCCTTGTAGAGGGTGTCAATGACTGTCTTCTGGACAACTGTCAAGTCAGCAGTCTTCCTCATGATTGTGTAGCCTACCAGAATGAAGGACCATTTAAAGGATTAGGAAACCAGGGGGCAGTATTATACTAGTTATATTCTTGTACATAGGAGGCAGTATTATAGTAGTTATATTTTTTGTACATAGGAGCAGTATTATAGTAGTTATATTCTTGTACATAGGAGCAGTATTATAGTAGTTATATTCTTGTACATAGGAGCAGTATTATAGTAGTTATATTCTTGTACATAGGAGCAGTATTATAGTAGTTATATTCTTGTACATAGGAGCAGTATTATAGTAGTTATATTCTTGTACATAGAAGCAGTATTATAGTAGTTATATTCTTGTACATAGGAGGCAGTATTATAGTAGTTATATTCTTGTATACAGTGGAGCAGTATTATAGTAGTTATATTCTTGTACATAGGAGGTAGTATTATAGTAGTTATATTCTTGTACATAGGAGGCAGTATTATAGTAGTTATATTCTTGTACATAGGAGCAGTATTATAGTAGTTATATTCTTGTACATAGGAGGCAGTATTATAGTAGTTATATTCTTGTACATAGGAGGCAGTATTATAGTAGTTATAGTCTTGTACATAGGAGCAGTATTATAGTAGTTATATTCTTGTACATAGGAGCAGTATTATAGTAGTTATATTCTTGTACATAGGAGCAGTATTATAGTAATTATATTCTTGTATACAGTGGAGCAGTATTATAGTAGTTATATTCTTGTACATAGGAGGTAGTATTATAGTAGTTATATTCTTGTACATAGGAGGCAGTATTATAGTAGTTATATTCTTGTACATAGGAGCAGTATTATAGTAGTTATATTCTTGTACATAGGAGGCAGTATTATAGTAGTTATATTCTTGTACATAGGAGGCAGTATTATAGTAGTTATAGTCTTGTACATAGGAGCAGTATTATAGTAGTTATATTCTTGTACATAGGAGCAGTATTATAGTAGTTATATTCTTGTACATAGGAGCAGTATTATAGTAGTTATATTCTTGTACATAGGAGGCAGTATTATAGTAGTTATATTTTTGTACATAGGAGCAGTATTATAGTAGTTATATTATTGTACATAGGAGCAGTATTATAGTAGTTATATTCTTGTACATAGGAGGCAGTATTATAGTAGTTATATTCTTGTACATAGGAGCAGTATTATAGTAGTTATATTCTTGTACATAGGAGCAGCATTATAGTAGTTAATTCTTGTACATAGGAGCAGTATTATTCTTGTACATAGGAGCAGTATAGTTATATTCTTGTACATAGGAGCAGTATTATAGTAGTTATATTCTTGTACATAGGAGCAGTATTATAGTAGTTATATTCTTGTACATAGGAGCAGTATTATAGTAGTTATATTCTTGTACATAGGAGCAGTATTATAGTAGTTATATTCTTGTACATAGGAGCAGTATTATAGTAGTTATATTCTTGTACATAGGAGCAGTATTATAGTAGTTATATTCTTGTACATAGGAGCAGTATTATAGTAGTTATATTCTTGTACATAGGAGCAGTATTATAGTAGTTATATTCTTGTACATAGGAGCAGTATTATAGTAGTTATATTCTTGTACATAGGAGCAGTATTATAGTAGTTATATTCTTGTACATAGGAGCAGTATTATAGTAGTTATATTCTTGTACATAGGAGCAGTATTATAGTAGTTATATTCTTGTACATAGGAGCAGTATTATAGTAGTTATATTCTTGTACATAGGAGCAGTATTATAGTAGTTATATTCTTGTACATAGGAGCAGTATTATAGTAGTTATATTCTTGTACATAGGAGCAGTATTATAGTAGTTATATTCTTGTACATAGGAGCAGTATTATAGTAGTTATATTCTTGTACATAGGAGCAGTATTATAGTAGTTATATTCTTGTACATAGGAGGCAGTATTATAGTAGTTATATTCTTGTACATAGGAGCAGTATTATAGTAGTTATATTCTTGTACATAGGAGCAGTATTATAGTAGTTATATTCTTGTACATAGGAGGCAGTATTATAGTAGTTATATTCTTGTACATAGGAGCAGTATTATAGTAGTTATATTCTTGTACATAGGAGCAGTATTATAGTAGTTATATTCTTGTACATAGGAGGCAGTATTATAGTAGTTATATTCTTGTACATAGGAGCAGTATTATAGTAGTTATATTCTTGTACATAGGAGCAGTATTATAGTAGTTATATTCTTGTACATAGGAGCAGTATTATAGTAGTTATATTCTTGTACATAGGAGGCAGTATTATAGTAGTTATATTCTTGTACATAGGAGCAGTATTATAGTAGTTATATCTTGTACATAGGAGCAGTATTATAGTAGTATATTCTTGTACATAGGAGCAGTATTATAGTAGTTATATTCTTGTACATAGGAGCAGTATTATAGTAGTTATATTCTTGTACATAGGAGGCAGTATTATAGTAGTTATATTCTTGTACATAGGAGTAGTATTATAGTAGTTATATTCTTGTACATAGGAGCAGTATTATAGTAGTTATATTCTTGTACATAGGAGGCAGTATTATAGTAGTTATATTCTTGTACATAGGAGCAGTATTATAGTAGTTATATTCTTGTACATAGGAGCAGTATTATAGTAGTTATATTCCTTGTACATAGGAGCAGTATTATAGTAGTTATATTCTTGTACATAGGAGCAGTATTATAGTAGTTATATTCTTGTACATAGGAGCAGTATTATAGTAGTTATATTCTTGTACATAGGAGCAGTATTATAGTAGTTATATTCTTGTACATAGGAGCAGTATTATAGTAGTTATATTCTTGTACATAGGAGCAGTATTATAGTAGTTATATTCTTGTACATAGGAGCAGTATTATAGTAGTTATATTCTTGTACATAGGAGGCAGTATTATAGTAGTTATATTCTTAACCAAAACTCTTTTTATTGAGAGTGCATATGGTCTGGACAAAAAATCATGCATCAATATAAGCCATTCGCAGATGGCAGCAGCATAATGGGTGCCAATATTCTCACAGACCATGTCAGATCTACTAACATAGTGAGTATAAACAATTTAGTAACAACGAATGAAAGAAAAGACACAGACAAGATTGGGGGGTGGGGGGTTGGGAGGAGGGGTAGAATTGGGTGGGTAGAGGAGGAGAGGGAGTTCTTCCAATTCACTCGGGGTTGCGGTATTTCTCCCATGGTCGCCACAGTTTGAGAAATTTGGAACGTGTGCGAGTTTCCCAATGGGCTAATTCCTCAAATCTAAACAGTTGATCTGTTTTCTCGGTCCACATTAACATTGAGGGTGGTGAGTCATTCTTCCAGAGGAGGGGTACCAACAAACGCGCTGCAGTAAGAAGCATGGTCGGGAGGTCAGCTTTGGCAGGAGTAAGGGAATCGTTGGGACACCAGAGGAGTACTAGTTTTGCATCCAGACGTACCTTAGAGGCGCATATCCGGTTAATTGTGTTCTCTATTTGAGACCAAAAGGGGCGAATTTTACTACAAGACCACCATATGTGTGACAAAGAGCCGACTTCTGTTCCACACCTCCAGCACTGCGATGGAATGTCAGGGTTGAGCCTATGTAGGAATTCTGGCGTTTTGTACCAGCGGGTCAGTAACTTGTAGGAATTCTCCTGAATTTTGATGCATCGGTTGAAGCCATGTGAATGGGCTAAGATAAAGGCCTTCTCCGGCTCAGTCAGTTGGATTGTGAGCTCCTTTTCCCAGGCAGACATAAAGTGCAGTGCTGGAGGAGCCGAAGAGAGCAGCTCCCTGTAGAGTGTCGAGAGGGGCTTTTTCGGTAACTCGGGAACACAAAGCTTCTTCTCTAGCCAAGTAGGTGTATCATCAGTGGGGGAAGGTAGCTTGAGGGCTTTAACATCACGGCTAAATGCCCCAATAGAAAGGAAGGAGAGGGCTTTAACCTTGGCAGAACCTGAATCTTGTCCCATGCCAAGTCCCCAGACGTAGAAGCGATATCTTGTAAGGTAAGGTCAGATAGTATGCTCCAGACTCCGGAGGGTCTGAGTATATCGGGATGGATATAGTTCTGTAGTAGATGTAGGGGGAGGTGGATATTAGGGAATCTGATGTCTCGGGACTTATACAGTTTGGCCCATTCCACCAACATGCCTTTCCAAATGGGAGAGGCAAATGCGTTATTCGGGGTGCATGTGCGGATTCCCCATAGGATAAGTCCTTCTTTGTAGGTGAGAAGAGCACGTTCCAGTTGTACGCAAAGATTCGGGGGTTGGCGTGAGAGGAGAGAAAAGCACCTGTTCAGGAGCGACGCTGTGTAATAAGTTTGGATGTCGGGCATACCAAAGCCCCCAAATCTCTTTTCTCTTGTCAATATTGAGTACGCTATCCTGGAGGACTTGCCCGCCCACATGAACAAAGAGAACACACGGCGTATTTCCATAAAAAAGGAGCGGGGTAGCCAAATTGGTAGTGTCTGTATTAAATATAGAAGTTTGGGTACAATAAAGGCTTTAAGGAAGTTCTTCCTTCCTATCCAGGAGATGAAGGGGAGTTTAAGGGACTGTAGATGTGTTCTAATATCTTTGAGTAGGGGGCCGTAGTTCAGACTAAATAGGTCATCTTGGTTAGCCGAGATTCGTATCCCTAGAAACTTAATATCACGGGGGGCCCAAGCAAAGGAGGTGGCGCGTTTAAGGTCCTTGACTACATATGATTTGCATGAAACATTCAGGGCCATGGATTTGCTATAATTAATCTTGAAGTTAGATATCCACCCGAACTCTTCGAACAGAGAATGGAGCCGTGGGAAAGAAATCGTGGGGTTGGTGGTCATAATCAATAGATCATCGGCAAATGCTGCGGTGGTATGCATACAAGAGCCCATCTTGATGCCTTCAATTGCAGGGGTCCTGTCTAATCTTGCATAGCAGCGTTTCCATTACTATGACAAAAAGAGACGGGGAGAGGGGGCATCCCTGTCTAGTGCCATTGGATATGGCAAAGGCAGGGGAAAGAGTGCCGTTGACTTTGACTCTGGCAGAGGGGGACGAGTATAAAGAGAAAATAGCCGCGATAAACTGAGCAGGGAAGCCAAATTTTGACAGTGCCGCAGACATGTACTGCCAACTGACCCTGTCAAAGGCCTTTTCCGCGTCTGTACTGAGCAAGGCTAGCGGAGTTGAAGTGCTCCGTGCCCAATTCATGAGGTGAAGGAGGCGGACGGTATTTTCGTTCCCCTGTCTGCCAGAGACAAACCCAACCTGCTCCCTATGGATGATATCGGGGAGAATCTGCTGAATTCGCTGAGCCAATATCTTAGCCCACCACTTTACGTCCGTGTTAAGGAGGGAGATTGGGCGATAACTACCACAATTTAGAGGATCTTTGTTCTCTTTATGAATAATCGTAATGTGGGCCGAAAGCGATTGGGGGGGGAGGTGGCCACCGTTCAGTAGGTGGTTACACATGGAGCGGAAGTGGGGGACTAGGACCTCTTGAAAATTTTATAGTACGTAATGGAGAAGCCGTCAGGTCCAGGGCTCTTCCCTGAGGGAATAGAGGCCAGTACTTTCTGCGCTTCAGAATCTGTTATTGGGGCTACTAGCTGAGTTGCCTGGGATTGGGTGATATTAGGGAGATGTAGGGAGGAAAGAAATTTTTCCGCGGCGTCCGTGAGGGTATTAAGCGACTGATTCGAGGGGGGTGGAAGATTGTAGAGCTCCGTATAAAAGGTGCTAAAGGCCATCGCAATGTCAGGGGTGGACTTCAGGTGAGTTCCTTTAGCATCTTTGATAGCAGAGATAAAAGAATCAGAGTGTTGTTTTTTAACCAGCGCTGCCATAAGTTTGTTGCCCTTATCGCCATGAGCGTACGATTTAAATCTAGAGCGTAGGAGCAGTTTGGCCGATGTAACATTTAGTAAGTTCTTAAGCTTAGTTCTAGCATCACTAAGTTCAGTGGCACAACTAAGTGCCTGTGATTGTTTGTGCGTAAGTTCGAGCGACTCAATTTGGGACATAAGGGTGGCAATGGCTTGAGAGCGTTGTTTTTTAACGTGGGAGCCGAGGGCGATAAGTTCACCTCGGATCACCGCTTTATGGGTCTCCCATACAATCGGTGGTGAGGGAGGTGTGGGACCTGCGTTATTCCGCTGGAAGAACTCTGTCAGAGAGGAAGCTAGCTTCTGGGAGTTGGCTTGATCTAAGATGAGGGTGTCATTGAGGCGCCAATTCCATTCCCTTTTTGGAAGAGAGGTCAAGGTGAAATGTATAAAAATTGGGGAGTGATCTGACAAAGTAATATTACCTATTTTGGCGTGTAGGAGCAGTTGGGCATGTTTGGAGGATAAGAAGAAGTGATCCAGTCTATGGTATGAGGACTTGGCATGGGAAAAGAAGGTATAATCCCTACCAGAGGGGTTTAGAGTGCGCCATGTGTCAAACACACCTAATTTTTTCAGGGCCAATTTCAAACGCCTCAAACGTATGTGCGTAATAGCCGACTTTCCCGGAGGAGGAGTCTAAGCTAGGATCAAGGGATACATTAAAATCTCCCCCTAAAATTACAATGCCCTCCTTGAAGGAGGATAGGAGCGTGAGGGTCTGAATCAGCCATTGGACCTGTCCCCTATTTGGAGCGTAGACGTTAGCTAGTGTGATCTGAGTGTCAGCAATTACGCCCTTCACAAACAAGTACCGACCATCTGGGTCTGAGGAAGAAGCCGAGACTACGAAGGGTAGTTGCTTGTGAATGGCGATGCTAACACCTCTGCTAGCCGAGCTATGTGTGCTGTGGTACCATTGTGAGAATTTTTTGGGTGGAAGATTAGGTATCTTACCCGACCGGAAGTGGGTCTCTTGGAAGAATGCTATGGAGACTTTGTCTTTCTGCAGTAGAGATAGGATTTGCGATCTCTTACATGGCTCATTCAGACCTCTCACGTTGAAAGAGGAAACTATGACTTCAGCCATCCCCGGGCGGTGGTTGGGTACATTGCATGTCATCAGTGGTAGACCAATCGAGCTTGGAAGAAGGAGGGAAAGACACGGTAGGAGAAGGGAAGACAGACAAAATGAACAAAACATCTGCAAATAAAATAAAAGAAAGTTAAATGCAAAAACCAGCATAAAACACAGAGAAATGAAAGCTCCACAGGGCGCCCGATGTAGAAACGATCCTTTTGCATGACGGCGGACAGCCGGGATCTACCGGGCGGGGGGTCTCGTGGAGCCCTTAGGGGCCAGAAGGAGGCCATCAGGGGGTAGGGTCGTGAACCGGGTTAGACGCTGGTTAAACCCCAGCTTCTCGGGGGGAGGGGGGGAAAGGTAATGTGAACCATAAAACGTAGCATAAACAAGGTCCCAAATAGAACGAAAAGGGAAAGTCTCTTTCGTGCTGTAACAAGGGACGCCATCTGGGTGTCATCAGGGGTCACAGGCTGGGTGACCAGCGAAGGCAGTGCCCTTTTATTGGGCTGTAGAGTTGATTAGTGTCCCATATGCGACATATCATCTCAGCGGTGCGGAGGAAACTCGGAAGTGGCGGGAAGATGGCGTTCCCGGTTAGGTCTGGTAGCTTTACCCGAGGTGACAGTATTCCACTGGTCCGAGCTTGGAGGCGAGGGTATCGGCATCTCCCTGATCGGCAGGCATCCAGGACGGTATCTCCAGCGGTGAAATACCCAGGTGAACCCAGGCAGCGTTTAGATCCTGAGGGGAGCGTATAGTAATCTGTCTCCCGTTCTTCATAACGGCCAGGCCGAATGGGTAAAGCCATCTGAACTGGATGGCAGAGGCCTTGAGAGCTTCTAGGAGTGGCCGGAGAATTCGGCGTTTCGCCAGCGTAGTAGGAGCCAGGTCTTGAAAAAACAAGATCGGTGTGCCTTCAAATCTCAAGCTGTCTGCTTCTCTACTTGCTTTCAGCAGAGCCGCAGTGTCCACATAACTAAGAAGGCCACACACAACATCTCTCGGCGGATCAGAGCCTTTAGGTTTAGGTCTCAAAGCTCTGTGTATCCTCTCAATTGTGATTTTCGCAGCTCTGTCCGTTCCCAAAAGATTCGCAAAAATTTTGCATGCGATTTTTTCCAGAGCTTCCGATGCGAATGATTCAGGCAGGCCCCGGATGCGAATATTTCGCCTGCGTCTGCGATTTTCTTGATCCTCGATGCGCAGCAAAGCATCATTAAGCAAATCTTTTTGCGAATTTAATACTGCGCATATTTCTCCCTCGTGGCGAATAATCGCATCATGCGAATTTTCTAAGTCCGCCACCCGCTGCCCCATGCTGCGCAGATCTACCTTGATCTCTGCTAGGTCTTGTCGCAGGGGAGCCAGAGCGGCGTCCAGGACCTCCCAAAGTGCCGTCTTTGATAGAGTTCCACTCCGTTTTCGGGCTTTGTAATCCGAGATGTCAGAAGCGCTTCCTGCTTCAGAATAGTCTTCTCCCTCAGAATGCTGAGATGCAGCCGGCGCCATCTTGGGAGTCTCAGCTCCACGGGCCTTGGGCTGCTTTTTCAAGTATTGCTCCATATCTGGCTGCTTGGAGCGGACCTGGGTGGTCTCTAAAGGGTCCTTGCTGCGGTCTCTCCCCACTTTGCCCATTTGCGCAGGTAAAAAAGTGCTTTTAATGGGGTTAATCACCAGCTAGTCGGAGGAGCTCAGCAACAGGCAGCCATTCAGGAAGGCAGCCAAGCTCCGCCCCCATAGTAGTTATATTCTTGTACATAGGAGCAGTATTATAGTAGTTATATTCTTGTACATAGGAGCAGTATTATAGTAGTTATATTCTTGTACATAGGAGGCAGTATTATAGTAGTTATATTCTTGTACATAGGAGGCAGTATTATAGTAGTTCTATTCTTGTACATAGGAGCAGTATTATAGTAGTTCTATTCTTGTACATAGGAGCAGTATTATAGAAGTTATATTCTTGTACATAGGAGGCAGTATTATAGTAGTTATATTCTTGTACATAGGAGGCAGTATTATAGTAGTTATATTCTTGTACATAGGGGCAGTATTATAGTAGTTATATTCTTGTACATAGGAGCAGTATTATAGTAGTTATATTCTTGTACATAGGAGGCAGTATTATAGTAGTTATATTCTTGTACATAGGAGCAGTATTATAGTAGTCATATTCTTGTACATAGGAGGCAGTATTATAGTAGTTATATTCTTGTACATAGGAGGCAGTATTATAGTAGTTATATTCTTGTACATAGGAGCAGTATTATAGTAGTTATATTCTTGTATATAGGAGCAGTATTATAGTATTTATATTCTTGTACATAGGAGCAGTATTATAGTAGTTATATACTTGTACATAGGAGCAGTATTATAGTAGTTATATTCTTGTACATAGGAGCAGTATTATAGTAGTTATATTATTGTACATAGGAGCAGTATTATAGTAGTTATATTATTATACATAGGAGCAGTAATATAGCAGTTATATTCTTTGTAGGGGATTAGCTCTTTTCCAGGGGTTGCAAACACACACTTCTTCACAGAAACCAGGATTTAGGGGCCAAACTGTGCTTTATTGTGGCACACGGCATAAAGCAAAAACACACAAAGCCGAAATAAAATACCTTGCCCGTCTGGGCCCTAACTAAACACATAGGTTTCCCTGACTCACCTAAAGCGTAGCACAGTTCACACCTGTGATGAGATGCGGCTTTCCCAGCCCAACCTTCAGCAGCCTCCAGGCTGCTCCCACACCAGGGTCTCTTGGGGAATCGTGGTCTCTCAGCCCTCCCGGCTCAGACCACACAGAGCCACTCCAGCCTTCTGTGTGCAAGTCCCCCAAAGTCCAGGCTATTGCACAGCCTCGTGGCCCCTCAGCCTGGCTTATCTGAGACCACACTGACAGAGCCTCACCAGGCCTCTGTCTGCACACTCTCCAGAGTGAGACACACCCAAGAACAAGTAGCAGGATTAAATAGGGTCCCTGGACATGAGCATGCCCTAAGTCCCGGACCGGAGCCTGGGGAAAACACTTCAATGTTCACATTGCTACATCTTGTACATAGGGGCTTGTACATAGGGGCAGTATTACAGTAGTTATATCTTTGGACCCTGGTTTTCAAGATAGGTGCAGATCACAGAGACTGGACATTTGTCACACAACCTGTGCATATGCCATAAATGTCCATAATGTGTAACCCTTCAAGATATTGGGGAGCACATTTTAGACAACACATCCATCAATAAATAGACCAAAATGACAAGTGTTTTTTTCAAAGTGAACTCCTAATGAGCTTATCTTCTACTGAAGCGTTAGGTGTCAGGACCCCTTATTGTCTTAGAGGCTGTGTCCACTGGAGGATCCTAAGTGATGCTAGTGAGACAGAATGACTCTGCAGTTAGTTTCTTCTAGCTTACATAAATTGGTGCAATCATCAGAATAATTATGAAACAGTGGGCTCTGGTGCAAGAAATTGAGGTTTACCAATTCTATACATGGTAAAATGTCAGGAACAGTCTGATGAGCTAAGAGGAAGCCTGCAACCTAGATGACAAAATCATATCACCATTGAAATGTTTGTCTCATAAACTCTCATAATGTTGACTGAACTTGACAACCCTCGGTTAATTCTACAGTTGTCTTTGATAATCCTTGAAACTGGACTAAGTAGGCTAAGTAAATGGCAACCAAGTTACTGTAGCCCACCAAAAAAAGAGTTATCTCCTGAAGTGGTGTAACTGGTCCCTAACCACTTGCCGTAAACAACTACGGTGCTCTGATCATGGGGACAGTGGTTGTGCCTGCGTAATCTCCTGGAGCAGAGCAGAAATGAATTATAATAAAAAATAAAATGTAAACATAAAGTCCACTTGTGATACATAAATTACAGGGGTTATCCCATGAATAACGAAATTTAAAAATACATCTTATAGTACAGGCCAATACCTTTCTAACAAAGCTAGAACCAGCCCTGTACCTCACGTGGATCCAGAGATTTCCACATTCATTGCTCTGCTAGATTTATATCAAGCTTATATCTCAAGGGGAGTGTCCTTTCTGATGCAGCTCAGGGGGCGTGTCCATGCTCTCCCTATCACAGCTCAGGGGGCGTGTCCATGCTCTCCCTATCACAGCTCAGGAGGCGTGTCCATGCTCTCCCTATCACAGCTCAGGAGGCTGTTGAAAGTTGAAACTGAGCATGTGCGGCCATCATAGTGAGCAGGACAAATAAATAATAAAAAGAACAAACAGCAGGTGGCGCTATGCAGATACATTATATTGAATAACTCAGTAGCTAAACAAAATGTTTAATTACATGCAATTACAATTCAGTATTCAGATCCAGGTGCTGGTTTGAAAAATTTAGAATATTTTTCGTGGGACAACCCCTTTAAGTCTAATAAAATAATGAAGCATTTTATTATTCTACAGTATGAAACTGGCTGACCTGTTACATTTGCTCTCGGCAGCTGAAGGCGTCTGTGTTGGTCCCATGTTCATATGTGCCCGCATTGCTGAGAGAAATTATGTTTTAATTTATGCAAATGAGTCTCTAGGAGCAACGGGGGCGTTGCCTTTACACCTAGAGGCTCTGTTCTCTCTGCAGCTGCACCCTCTGCACATTGATTGACACATAATTGTTATGTACCAATACAGAATATACAGTTATATTTTAGGCAGATGTGGGAAAGAATGCTTTCAAAAATAGAAATGTTAGTTTATTTTTTATCAAATAACAAAATGCAAAGTGAATGGAGAAAAGAGAAATCCAAATCCAAACAATATTTGGTGTCATCACACTTGCACACAATTTTTGAAGGAACTTGGTAAAGGGGTTATTCCAAACATCTTGGAGAAATAAGCTCAGATCTTCTGTGGATGTAGGCTTGCTCAGATCCTTTTGTCTCTTCATTTAATCCCATATGGATTGATGTTGAGATCAGCGCTCTGTGGGGACCGAATCATCACCAGGGCTTCTTGTTCTTCTTCTTGCTTGATGACATTGGCTGTATGTTCGGGGTTTGTGTTAAGAGGGTATTTTTTACTTATTCTTTTTTTTTTTTTTTTTTTTTTTACTCATTCTTTTTCCCTTTATTTACCTTTTAAAGTAATTATATTTCTGTGAAGGCCACATTTCTACGTGGTTAAATCAGGACACGCATACTGCACACTGGAAACATCTCTAGGAGGAGCCATTTACTGAGGTTAAAGGTATAAAGTACAGACAAGACAAAGAAATCAGCTTCACTTACGACAACATTCTGCTAAGATGGCGCTTTTTTTACTATCTCTCTCTGTATTACCATGGATAGGGTGTTAGCCATGTACCATGTTGGTAACATGGTGACTGGAGCTCACCTCATTGTTGTTGCAGACCAGGTAACTGATTGATATTTACTTGTAATACTCTCTGTGTGATTTATTTGTATATACTGTATACATATATATTTTTTTACACTTGGTAAATATTTTTATTCACTTAGCCTGTCTAAGCCTATTTTAAATTCAAAAATTTTTGAATTCACATTAAAACAGGGTTGTTGTCTTGCTGCACAATGAATTTGGAGTCAATCAGATGCCTCACGGATGGTACTGCATGATGGATAAGTATCTGTATTTCCCAGAATTGAAGGCACCATTAATCATGTAGAAATCCCCAACTCCATTGCTGAGATGCAGACCAAACTTGCATGACACTTCCACCATGCTTCACTGTTGCCTGCAGACACTGCCTTCTGTTACAGCCAAATATTTCAAATTTTGACTTATCAGTTCAGAGGATCTGCTGCCATTTTTATGCACCCCAGTCCCTATGTTTTTGTGCATAGTAGTGTCACTTGGCCTTGTATCCACTTGGAAGGTATGGTTTTTTGGCTGCATTTCTCCACTTCTGATCAGACTTTTCCGAACAGTAGATGGGTCTACCTAGGTCCCACTGGTTTCTGCCAGTGCTGAGCTGATTGAACTGCTGGACATTCGAAAGGGAATTATGCAGAATGTACCTGTCATGTGCTGCACTAAGCTTCTTTGGCCAACAGCCGTGTCTAGGGTTCTTAATGCTGTTATTTTCTTTATGCTTCTTCAAAAGAGAGATACTTTTCTATCGTGCCATCAAGGAAGCATCCAGTTGGCTCCAAATTTACTCTGCAACATCCCCAAGCATACGGTCGATGTCATTATGAACTTTCTTCGGTGTAAAGAAGAACAGGAAGCCCTGGAAGTGATAATATTGCCCCCACAGAGCCCCAATCTCAATATCATCTAGTCTGTCTGGGATTACATGAAGATACAGAAGGATTGGAGCAAGCCTACATCCACAGATCTGTGCTTAGTTCTCCAAGATGTTTTGAGCAACATTCTTATCACGCTCCTTCAAAAACTGTGTGCAAGTGTATCTAGAAGAATTGATGCTGTTTTGAAGGAAAAGGGAGGTCACGCCGAATATTGATTGGATTTAGATTTCTCCTTTGTTCATTCACATTGCATTTTGTTAACAAATATAAACTATTAACACTTTTTCAAAGCATTCTTACTTTGAAGCATTTTAGCCATGCCTGCCTAAAAATTTTGAACAGAATTGTTCCATAAAACGCAAAGGCATATCTAACCCATGAACATTAGCCAAAATGTTCAGATTCAACGAATTAAGTGATGCAACCCCGGCCTAGACAGACTCAATACATTTGCATGCTCCCTCCTTTGTCCATGTCAAAGACTTCATGTGTGTAACAGAGGCTGATGTGTGCCGCTGTTTCCCTGCTTACCGCTGCGGTTCCGGGCACTGTGAAGAATCGAGGGGTTCACTTAGACAACGCCCTCAGAGGAGGTAGGACACGTGGCACAGTGGGTTCACACCTGCTGGTTTGTGACAGTACGTTGAGGCCATGGACCCTGCTGGTCACCCCAAGCCTGTCGTTCAGGAATTGCTACATAAAGTGAGGTGCCAGAGCGAACGTCAGCATGTCTTGATGCAGTTCATGCAAAATGTTGCTGCTCATCTGGATGCCATCTCTTCTCCATCTACTGCAGGGTTGCCAGTCGCTGCTACCCCTGCAATACCCACACCGATGAATCTGGATTTGTGTGCCGCTGGTGTTAAACTCCCTCTGCCATCCCGCTATGGTGGAGATCCAAAAACCTGTCGTGGATTCCTGAACCAGTGCCTGATCCACTTTGACCACTAATCTGCAGTCTTTCCTGGCTACCTTCCTGGTCTTTGAAGATCCCAGCCGCATGTCCTCCGCTGCATCAGCTTTGCTGAGTCTACAACAGGGTTCCTCGTCTGTGGGTCAGTACGCCATCTAGTTTCATACCCTGGCTGCCGAACTTGTATGGAACAATGAGGCTCAACTGGTGGTGTTCTGGGAGGGCCTTTCTGACCGGATTAAGGATGAATTAGCTGGTCGCGACTGTCCATCTACTCTGAATGATCTGATCAACTTGGTCACAAGGATAGATATGCATTTCCGAGAACGTTCTAAGGAGGTCACATGCATCAGAAGACCACCTCGTTTGGCTCCATCCTTCCAGAGGCCGGTTCTTCCTCTAGTGTCCACCCCATCTGAAGAGCCCATGCAAATAGAGCGCCTTCGATTGTCTGACAAGGAACGTTTAAACCACAAAGCAGAGAACCTGTGTCTATATTGTGGAGGCAAGGCCCACTTTGTGCATAATTGTCCACAGAAGCTGGGAAACGCCAATGTATAGGATCAGTTGGAGAGGTGGTCCTAGACAAGCAGAAGTCCTCTCCGAAACTTTCAGTACCGGTGACTCTCTTTCACAAGGGAGTCACACTGTCTGTGCCTGCATTCTTGGACTCTGGGTCAGCCGGTAACTTTATTCAGCAAGCTCTGGTCCATCAGTACCGGCTTCCTACCATCCATCTAGAAAGGCCTCTGTCAGTGGCTTCCGTAAATTGACTGCCACTCCCTGAACCTGTGCTCTCTGTTACTATGCCCCTTAAGTTGCAAATAGGGGTCTTGCATTTAGAGATGATCTCCTTCTATGTGCTGCCAGCGTCTGTGAATCCAGTTATCCTCGGTCTTCCCTGGCTGTGTCAGCACACTCCAGTTCTGGACTGGCACTCCGATCAGATTCTGCGTTGGATCTCTTCCTGCCAGTCTACCTACTTATCAGAGGTCCGACCTGCTTCCTCGCCTACTGTACCTGAAGACCTGCCTGGACTTCTGCAGCAGTATGCCAGTTTTGCGGATGTCTTCAGTAAGAAAGATGCCGAGACTCTGCCTCCTCATCGTCCTTATGATTGTCGGATTGACCTTCTGCCTGGTGCCACTCCTCTGCGCGGTTGAGTCTACCCACTCTCACTTCCTGAGACCCAAGCGATGTCTGATTACATCAAAGAGAATCTCGAGAGGGGGTTTATCTGGAAATCTTCTTTAGCAGCCGGCGCCAGGTTCTTCTACCTTGTGCAGAAAAAAATATGGATCCTTACGGCCCTGTATCGACTATCGAGGTCTGAATAAGGTCACAGTCAAGAATAGATACCTTCTTCCACTAATCTCCAAACTCTTTGACAGGACTGCGCGGTGCATACAATCCTATCCACATTCGAAAGGGAGATGAGTGGAAGACTGCTTTCAACACTCGTGATGGACACTACGAGTATCTCGTCATGCCCTTCGGTCTGTGCAATGTCCCCGCTGTATTCCAGAAGTTGGTAAACAATATCTTCTGGGATCTGCTCTATGTCTGCGTGATAATGTACCTGGACGATATACTGATCTATTCTCCAGATTTGACCACTCACCGGAAGCATGTACGTTTGGTTTTACAGTGGTTGAGAGAGAATCGACTTTATGCCAAACTCGAGAAATGCATCTTTGAAAAATGTACCGTACCGTTCCTCGGATACATAATCTCGGATGCCAGGTTGCAGATGGATCCTGAAAAATGTAATGCAGTGATGGACTGGCCCCGCCTACAGGGACTATGCGCTATACAGCGCTCCCTTGGATTTTCTCATTTCTTTCGTCAGTTCATCCCGAATTTTCCATCTCTTACATCTCCGATCTCCGCTCTTACTAAGAAAGGGTTGAATGACAGAGACTGGACTCCTAAAGCAGAGGCCGTCTTCATCCAATTAAAAAGGTCCTTTGCTTCTGCACCTGTTCTTTATCATCCCAATGTCTCCTGCCAATTCTTTTTAGAAGTGGACGCCTCCTCCATAGGAGCCGATGCTGTTTTACTACAGAAAGGTTCCAAGGGCAAGATGTTTAAATGTGGATTTTTTTCCAAGCTCTTCTCGCCTGCTGAGAGGAATTACTGTATAGGAGACAGAGAGCTTCTGGCCATAAAACTTGCCTTGGGGGAGTGGCGTTATCTAGTGGAGGGGGCCCAGCATCCAGTGATAATCTTCACCGACCACAAGAACCTTACATATCTGCAGACGACCCAGCGTCTGAACCCTCGCTAAGCCAGATGAGCACTCTTCTTCTCCTGTTTTGATTTTGAGCTTCACTTTCGGCCGGCTGAGAAGAACATCAAGGTGGATGCTCTGTCTCGGTCAGACCAGCAGGGGGAGCCCCAGTACATTGTAGATCCTGCTCGCTTGATCACAGTGGCTCCTGTCCTGATAAAAGACATCCCTCCCGGGAAGACATTCGTCCCATCTGCCAAGAGAAAACGTATTCTAGCTTGGGGGAACAACTCCAAAATGGCTGGTTACCCAGGGATCCGCAAGACCACAGAACTTTTGTCTTGCCACTACTGGTGGCCCACACTGTCTAAGGATGTGCGTGATTATTTGTCTGCCTGCACCGTCTGTGCTCGGAATAAAGTCTCCAGGACCAAACCACCCGGGCTGTTGTTACCCCTTCCTGTTCCTGATGCCCCACAGCAATACATTGCCATGGACTTTGTTAGGGATCTGCCCTCTTCTGCCGGATGTACAGCTATCTGGGTGGTCGTGGACCGCTTCTCCAAGATGGCACACTTCGTTCCTTTGGCTGGTCTGCCCTCGGCTGCTGAGCTTGCGAAACTGTTCATGAAACACATATTCCGGCTGCCTGTTCTACCTTGGCATATTGTTTCAGATTGCAGAGTCCAGTTTACCTCTAAGCTCTGGAGAGCTCTTTGCCGGCTGCTCGAAATTGAGCTGGACTTCTCCTGGTTACCATCCACAGACCAACAGGCAAGTAGAGCGGGTCAATCAAATATTAGAGAACTATCTCCGGCATATCTGGGACACATTATGGTGGGTAAGGGGGGAGAGGAGTACTATGGGGTAATCTACGGGGGGGGGGGGATTTTATACTTGCAAATTATAGGGGACACTGAGGGCATCTACTGGGGCACTATATATGGAGCATTTTATACTAGTACATTATGGGGGCACTAGGAGGAAGGTGGGAGAGGAGCATTATGGGGGCATTTACGGGGGCACTATATAGGGTTGTTTTATAATGGTGCACTATGGGGACATTAGCTTAACTGAGGGCATTAAAAGGGGGTATTTTTGCACTGGCACATTATAAGGAGAATTATTACTACTGGGGGGCATTATGGTGGGCTTTATTACTATTGGGGGTCTTTGGGGAACATGATTTCTAGTATGGGCACTTTGGGAGCATTATTACTTCTGGGGCACAGTGGGGACATGTTGGGGGCACTGTTGGGGGTACTCTAGTAGAGAATTATTCCTATTGGTGGGACTTTTGGGAGCACTATTACTGTGGGGGCACCTGGCACAGTATTAGCTTACCACAATTATTTTTGGGGGACGTTATGTTTACACTATTAGTGTCAGGGGCACTATTTGCTGGGCACAGTTATTTTAGGGCACTGCGTGCCAGTAATTATTGAAGGGGGCACTATCTGCATGGTACTACTATTATCAGGGGGTTTATCTGTTTCTGCAGTATAGTATTGGGGAGCACAGCGGCACAGTATTGGGGGTGGTAGGATAGTTTGTCCAGAAGATGGGAGGATGATGGAAAAGTAGTAAACTAAGATTTTGTTTGTCAAACTGCAGAGATGAGAAATGACTGAAAAATGGTGGTCTGCTCTGAAGGTCTGAAAGGAGAAGATGAGGAAAGAGAACATCTACATCAAAGGAGACATCACTGGATGTAAGAGGTATGGGGCGCTGTATTACCCTGTATGTTCTGTAGTGACGGCAAGGTGGATATAGAATTTGGCCCACACTGTAGCAGCCCGTCACACTGCGCGTGTTCTGAAATCTGGGGGCTCACACCCATCGACTACATTATCTGCACACAGAGCGTTATCACTGTGTTACATAGGACCGCAGGAGATATCTACTACATTATCTGTAAAAAGTAACCCACGCTATGCCACTGCACGTGGCACAGTGGGTTCACACCCACTGGTTCATGACAATGTGATAGGGAAGTCTCAAGCATCATACAGCACTGAGCTTGGAAGGACGAGGACAGGACGCAGCTTGTTGAGAGCTGGTGCAGCGGTTGCCTGTGGACTTAACCCTATCTGGGAGATGGAACCTAAAAGGGTGAGTTATAAGAACAGAGTGGAGGACAACTGTCAGCAGACGATATTGGCATTGTAGGGCTGACTGCAATTAATAATGATATTCTTTTATGCAAAGGAACGTACAGTAGATGCAGCTGGATGTGCAGGAATTATACAGGAAAGATATGAGAAGACGTGTTTACTTGCAGAAGTTCCTAATGCAATGTATATGTGGAGTATGGAGCGTGCCAGAGGGGCTCTCTACTGGCGGACCCCCGCTCCACTGCTGTCAGTACAGCAGCTTTCACGTCGCTTGGAGCTGAGGATCTCTCTAGGGCATTCGCTTAAAGGGAATCTCCTTAATTAAGTCACCATTGCAAGCTGCTATATGCATAGCGGTGGGGTTCTCGTAAAGCGGCCGTACAAAGCCCACTTATTATCCGTTAAATAACGTTACAGAACGTAGATCTGGCCCCTTTATAATGATCCCAGCCCTTTATATAGACACCAGACTGACCCTTTAAAAAAAAAAAAACACCAGCCCTGGTCCCCCCTGCATACAGACTCCAGGCCAGACCCTTTTTTATACAGACCCTAGACCAGAACCCCCGGTATACAACTGACCCCAAACCAGTCCCTCCTTGTGAACAGACCCAAGACCAGACCTCCCAATTAAGAAATCCCAGAACCAGACCCTTCTGCCTTTGTAAGTTCAAATACTTGTGAGTATTCCTGGAGTGTAATAATATTACAGGCTATAGCTACTGATGCCTGATTGGAGTCGGGAAGGAATTTTTTTCTTCTAAAGTGAGGAAAATTATCTTCTACCTCACAGTTTTTTTTTGCCTTCCTCTGGATCAACTTGCAGGATAACAGGTTGAACAGAGGACTTTTTTCAGCCTTATAAACTGTTTCTATGACCCCAGGCCAGACACCCCCTATTACAGACCCCAGACCTCCCTTTATGTAAACCCCAAACCAGTCCCACTCCAGATCAGAGGCCTCTGTTTATAGACCCCAGACCAGAACCCTCATTTATAGCCTCCTAACTCCCCTGTTTACAGACCTCAAGACAGACCCCTTCTGTTTGCAGACCCCAGCCCAGCCTCGCCCATCGATAGACCCCAGAATGGCTCCCCCGTTTACAGACCTGAGACCAGGCACCAAATTGCCCCTTTAAAGGTCTTGGACCATAAAGTTGGTTGCTCACCTCTCCACTATCTGCACTTCTCACCGCTCCTGGGGAGCAGAGGGAAGAACAGAATTGGACAGAGATGAGTATTTTGGGTGCCTGGAAGGTTTTCCAGCTCTGTTGGGAGTCCAGGAGATCTCCTCTTCCTCTCGGAGTCTCCTGGACTTTCTGCGAGAGTTGGCGAGTATGGTTCAGGATGGTATTTTCTGCTGTTTTCATATACTAGAGCCTGTCATATGAGACCTGTTAACGTGGCTGCTGCAATTAAGAGAGAAGTGCAACACAGAGCACTTAATGAGCATCATCATCAGGATCAACCCCATAGAACCAGGTATGCTGAATCGGCAGGATCAACCCTGATTTGTGAAAATTGCTTGCAGCGTAGCCAAGGAAAAAACACTTTTATTCTATCTGCAAATGAGAGCGTTAGTGCACCGAGGGGCGTGGCCAACACTGGAAAGGTGCACCAACGGGCTGGGACCCCCCCCCCCCTAAAGTACCGAAGCCCTCATATACATAAAGAATAAAAATATTTTTTCTCAGGAACTCTGCAACCGATTTGCACAAGTCAAGTATGATTTTGATGAGCAGGACTAACCCTAACAGAGAGTCTGCCTGGTTTCATAGGGTCGACAGTGCTGACACGGGGCCACATTAAGGGCTTTACGTTGGCGGTTCCAATAATAAATGTAAAATAGGAAGTGGCTGATTAATAAAGCTCAGTCAACAGCAATGACCCTGCTTGTTGATGGTTTCCAGAACACTAAAAAGTAAAAAAATTTTAAAAAAAGCCATCAATATATTGTAAAACAATTCCCATACCATACGGGTTCAAGAGTCCCAGCCATGTCTATAAGAAATATACATAAAGAACATGTAATTACTGGCAATTTAAAGAGCAGTTCCGCCCTTTAGTTAGCGAGCTATGCAAGGTACCTGCCAGGGGTGGACTGATGGGTCTTTGGACTCCCAAGACCATCAGATCCAGCAAACAGCTCCTAATATCTCAGCTTCCAGAGAATGAGGCATGAAAAGGTTAACTTGAAGTGACATGTACATTTTCAGGTTCGGAGTCTTTTGGTGGAGATAATGGAAAAGTCTTCTCCTGCCCTTTAAATATCTTGTTTGCTTGTACCCTAGGCAGCATGTGTCTAGTCCTGCCTTACAGTAATTGTATAATATGTGGAAATCACATCTGAGAGCCAAAAGCCTATTTAATAATACGTGCAGGGCGCCACCTACAGGAAAGGAAAGAGAAGTGCAGGCGTAGCCAACCAAGTTTTTTAAAAAAATTTTTTTATTTATTTAATTTTTGTTCCTGAAACATCCTGCAAGGTTCTGTATACTGCATGTGGCAGACCGTCACTCCAACCTCCGCCACCACTCCTAAACTGGCTTTTAATAAGATACTAAATTGGATTGTTCTTATTTTTTTTTTTTGCCACAGCGCCCCTACAGGAAATTACACGCCCCTACAAGGTATTACACGGTGCCAACAGGAAATCAATGGGGATGATGACATTTGCAAAGAACGGTTTACTGGAATCACAGAGCTGTATAATGGCAGTTTGGATCCGCAGTCAGTGCAGCAAGGTGTAATAGGATTGTTCCTGTTACCCCGGCTGTAACCTCCCCTACTGAACCCTGTTCTACATAAATGGCTTCTCCCTATCCTTTCCCTACACCTTGAATAATCTTTCCCTCAGGGCTGGTGCAACAATTTTTGCCACCCTAGGCAAAAGCTAATTTTTCCGCCCCCCTTGACTCCGCCCTTTTTTGTCGGCCACCTACTTAATGATTGTTGCATGCAACATTTTACTTCACCAGCTAATTTTAGATATTCTACAGCAGTCCCGTTACAATCCCCCTCCCCCCCTATCAGCCTTTTGACAAAATAATAAAAATAGTAAAATAAGACATTTAATTAAAACATTTTAATTGTAAACATTTTCTCATATGCAAAACATAAAATAGCAGCATTGCTTATATACAGCAACACGTACCTGTCACATCCAGTGCCTTACAGGTGACGCCTCCTCCGATGTCGATCTTCTCTGTCATCATCTTCTCCATTCGGTCTGGACACTTCTCTCAGCCGCCTCGTCTCTGCAGAGTGTGACACACGGACATCTTAGCTTCCTCACTTTTTTATCATCATCCCCCACAGTGTTATCCTGCTGCTCGCTGTGCCCCCCCCAATACCCCCAAATACTATCCTGAAGAAATATGAGTGCCCCCATAGTAATAGTGCTTCTCATAGTCCCACCAATAGTAATTCCTTTCCAGAATGCCCCCATTAGTAATACTGCCCCCTACACTGCCCCACATTATGTAATATGCCCCCGCACTGCCTCACATTATGTAATTTGCCCCCTACACTGCCTCACATTATGTAATTTACCCCCGCACTGCCCCACATTATGTAATTTGCCCCCACACTACCCCACATTATGTGACTTGCCTCCACACTGCCCTACATTATATAATTTGCCCCCACACTGCCTCACATTATGTAATTTGCCCCCCACACTGCCCCACATTATGTGACTTGCCCCCACACTGCCCCACATAATATGATTTGCCCCCACACTGCCCCACATTATGTGATTTGCCCCAACACTGCCTCACATTATGTAATTTGCCCACAGACTGCCCTCTATTATGTAGTTTGCCCCCCTGTACTTGTGTCGCTGATCCTGTACAGTCTGTACTTGCCGGCTGCGCGAGCATGAGTTCAGTGTCTTCGGCGCGCAATTCCATCCTGCGGCGCTTGATCCCGTGAGACCCACCTTGGGAGGTCACGGGTCTCGCGGGATTGCGCGCCGAAGTGACTGAACTCATGCCCGCGCAGCCAGCAAGTACAGGATCCGATCAGCGACACAAGTACAAGGGGGCGGGTGCTAGTGGTGTTGGGAACTTGGGTCCAGCAGATGACACCCCATCAGACTGGTGTCACCCACCTCGTAACGCCACTGGCCGGCGCCCCCAGCAAGAGTGCGCTCTACGCGGTGGCCTACTCTGCTTATGGGTGGCGCCGGCCCTGCTTTACCCTGCACACAATGAAGTCTTTCCTATCACTGTCCCTAGCGCCTGCTGACGTCTCTCCCTGCACTAAGTACAGTGGAAAATGGCTGAATCCAAGATGTCTGAGGCTATTTATAGGGCTGTGACATCACAGGGGCCGGCTGGCTGCTGATTGGCTGCTTGCATGGCATTATGGGTGATCCTGCCTTCCTAGAGTACCTTGCTTCATGTCCTCACACGTGCAGCAGCTATTTTAGAAAAATACGCGATTCGTTACCACGAAGTGTGAGGAATTTCAGATTTTGTGCAAATCAAATTTTTCCTGAAATTCGGATCGAATTGCACTTCGTCAACTTCGATTTGCTCATCTCTAACTATAATGTACTACTGTCCATTCATTGACAGCAAGCAGAGCTCATGAGGACATAAGACATACATTATATTAGGACGTTTTATAACTTTTCATTGTAAGAAAAGGACAATCCATAAATTTTTGATTGAATGTACGTGAAATCAGCAGTAAAAAGAAAAAAATTACTGAAAATATAAAACCAGTAAATGAGTCCTTATAGGATTAGGTACTGATTGTTTGTCTCTTATGTCTCTCTGCAGGGAGGTCTGACGTGTTCCCTGGCCTTCTCGGTACTGGTGGCGGCCATTGGATCCCTGCAGTTTGGATACAACTCAGGAGTGATCAACGCTCCCGAACAGGTGACGTGAATGTGTCCAGCAGGATCATGCAGATCACAATTCTGAGAAACAAGTCATTTTAGCAAAGTTTTACTTCTTTGTGCATAAGAAAGAAGGAGAAAAGTAATATTTTTATGAGAGGGGAATATCTCCTGATGTGCAGTCTCAAGCTGCGGAAAAAATTGCTCTGTCTTCATACACGTTCACACAGTGTGCAGTCTGACATTCAGCATCAACCATCCCTGTCTTCCAAATAAGAGGACTGTGTTTTGTAGTCTAACTTGTTTATTGGCAAAACAGGAGTATTCAAAGTGAAGTTAAATGTCCCCCTAAGGTCTTGTATGACCTTATAGGGGACACAAAGTGTAAAAAAAAAAAAAAAAAAAAAATCAAGTGTTAAAATAAAAAAATCTTTTACATGTAAAAAAAAAAAAAAAAATCCACAAGTAAGGAATTAAAACAAAATTAGAAAAATAGAAAAAAATAAAATAAACATATTTGGTATTGCCGCATCCGTGATGGCCAGCTCTATAAACATATAACAGATCCACCCAGTTCGATAAACACCATAAAAAAATATAAAAACTGTGTCAAAAAAAGCTATTTTTGTCACCTTACATCACAAAAAGTGCAACACCAAGTGATCAAAAAGGTGTATGTCCCACAAAATGGTACCAATAAAACTGTCAAAAAATGAGATCATTAACTAAGACAATCGGTCAAAAAATAGAAAAGCTATGGCTCTCAGACTATGGAGACACTAAAACATCATTTTTGGGGTTTAAAAAATGCTATTATTGTGTAAAACTTAAATAAATACGAAAAAGTATACATATTAGGTATCACCACGTCCGTAACGATCTGCTCTATAAAAATGTCACATGACCCAACCCTTCAGGTGAACGCTGTAAAAATAAATAAATACAAACTGTGCTAAAACAACCAATTTTTGGGTCAGCTTGCCCCATAAAGTGTTATAATGAATGATCAAAAAAATCATATGCACACAAAAATCTTAAAATCTTCCTGCAAAAAACGAGCCCCTGCACAAGACGATCGGCAGAAAAATATAAAAAATATGGCGTTCAGAAAATGGAGACACAAAAACATAATTTTTGTTATAAAATGCTTTATTATGTAAAACTGAAACAAAGAAAGTAGACATATTTGATATCATTGCGTCCGTAACAACCTGCTCTATAAAAATAGCACATGATCTACCCTGTCAGATGAATGTTGTAAAAAATATAAAAAGTGCCAAAACAGACATTTTTTTGTTACCTTGCCTCACAAAAAACGTAATATAGAGCAATTAAAAATCATATATCATATAGTTTCCAAAATGGGGTCACTTTTTGAGAGTTTCTACTGTAAGGGTGCATCAGGGGGGCTTCAAATGGGACATGGCATCTAAAAACCATGTGGAGTTCCTTTTCTTTCTGCGCCCTGCCGTGTGCCCGTACAGCAGTTTACGACCACATGTGGGGTGTTTCTGTAAACCGCAGAATCTGGGTAATAAATATTGAGTTTTGTTTGGCTGTTAACCCTTGATGTGTTAAAGAAAAAAATGGATTGAAATGGAAAATCTGCCAAAAAAGTGAAATTTAAAAATCTGATCTCAATTTTCTTGTGGAACACATAAAGGGTTAACAAAGTTTGTAAAATCAGTTTTAAGTAACTTGAGGGGTGTAGTTTCTACAATGGGGTCATTTATGGGGGTATCCACTATGTAAGCCCCACAAAGTGACTTCAGACCTGAACTGGTCCTTAAAAAGTGGGTTTTGGCAATTTTCTTAAACATTTTAAGAATTGCTTCTAAACATCTAATGTCCTAAAAAAATAAAATGACATTTACAAAATGATCCAAACATGAAGTAGACATATGGGGAATGTAAAGTAATAACTATTATATGAGGTATCACTTTCTGTTTTAAAAGCAGAGAAATAGAAATTTAGAAAATTGCTAATTTTTAAAATTTTGGGGTAAATTTGGGATTTTTTCATAAATAAAGGTGAAATATATTGATTCAAATTTATGACTGTCATAAAGTACAATGTGTCACGAGAAAACAATCTCAGAATGACTTGGATAAGTAAAAGCGTTCCAAAGCTATTACCGCATAAAGTGACATTCAACTGTATTTTCTTTGTTACTCACAGATCATCAAGTCCTTCTATAATGACACCTACATCCACCGCTACAATATACCCATGTCGCCTAGCATGCTCACCTCCCTGTGGTCGCTCTCCGTGGCCATATTTTCCGTTGGGGGAATGTTTGGATCTCTCTCTGTTGGATTCTTTGCAAACCGCTTTGGCAGGTGAGAGCGTGATGCTGTTACTGTGAGGTCACCAGGAGCGTATTGTGGCAGGTTTTTATTGCTTTTTGAGTAATTCTGTAAATTTCTGTCCATGTGCGCCATTTTGATTGGTGTAACTGCTCCCAGTGCTAACCTGTTGGCGGTGTGCTAGCATACGTTTTGCATTCTATGAAGGAGGCTAGCTGGTGGCGGTATGGTTCTTCTCTACCGCCCTGTGTTGTGGAATTATTCTTATTAAGAAATAGTACTGGCCTAATCACAACAACTGGCACAGCTGCAGGGCTCGTTACAGTGTATCAGAGCCATCTCTTGTAGCGAGCCATCCAGATGTGTTAGCTGGACAAGATCAAGACAGGTATGAATAATCTATAGCCAACGGTAACACCGCCATCTATATCAGAGGTTAGACTGTCATCTATGTCCAGAGGTTAGACCGCCATCTATATCAGAGGTTAGACTGTCATCTATGTCCAGAGGTTAGACCGCCATCTATGTCCAGAGGTTAGACCGCCATCTATGTCCAGAGGTTAGACCGCCATCTATGTCCAGAGGTTAGACCGCCATCTATATCAGAGGTTAGACTGTCATCTATGTCCAGAGGTTAGACTGTCATCTATGTCCAGAGGTTAGACCGCCATCTACATCAGAGGTTAGTCCGCCATCTATATCAGAGGTTAGACCGCTATCTATATGCAGAGGTTAGACCGCCATCTATATCAGAGGTTAGACTGTCATCTATGTCCAGAGGTTAGACCGCCATCTATGTCCAGAGGTTAGACCGCAATCTACATCAGAGGTTAGTCCGCCATCTATATCAGAGGTTAGACCGCTATCTATATGCAGAGGTTAGACCGCCATCTATATCAGAGGTTAGACTGTCATCTATGTCCAGAGGTTAGACCGCCATCTATGTCCAGAGGTTAGACCGCAATCTACATCAGAGGTTAGTCCGCCATCTATATCAGAGGTTAGACCGCCATCTATGTCCAGAGGTTAGACCGCCATCTATATCAGAGGTTAGACTACCATATATGTTCAGAGGTTAGACCGTCATCTCTGTTCAGAGGATAGACCATCATCTACATCAGAGGTTACACTGCTGTATATATCTAGAGTCTAAACTGTCATCTATATGCAGAGGTTAGACCGCCATCTATATCAGAGGTTATACCGTCATCTATGTCCAGAAGTCAGACCATCATCTCTCTCCAGAGGTTAGACCACCATCTATGTCCAGAGGTTAGACCGCCGTGTACAGTATATCTAGAAGTTAGACCGACCTCCGTCTGTATACAGGGGTTAGATTTCCATCTATATGCAGAGGTTAAACTGCTATTTATCTCCAGACTGAAGTTAGACTGCCATCTATATCCAGGGTCTAGATCACCATCTGTATCAGAGGTTACACTGTCATCTATATCAAGGGTCTAGACTGCCATCTATGTCCAGTGGTTACACTGCCATCTACAGTATATCTAGGGTCTAGACTGCCATCTGTATCAGAGGGTACACCGCCATCTATATCCAGGGTCTAGACTGCCATCTATATCTAGGGTCTAGACTGCCATCTGTATTAGAGGTTACACTGACATCTATATCCAGAGTCTAGACTGCCATCTATATCCAGGGTCTAGACTGCCATCTATATCCAGGGTCCAGACTGCCATCTATATCCAGGGTCTAGACTGCCATCTATATCCAGGGTCTAGACTGCCATCTATATCCAGGGTCTAGACTGCCATCTATATCCAGGGTCTAGACTGCTATCTATATCTAGGGTCTAGACTGCTATCTATATCTAGGGTCTAGACTGCCATCTATATCCAGGTTCTAGACTGTCATCTAAATCCAGGGTCTAAACTGCCATCTATATCCAGGGTCTAGAATATCATCTACATCCAGGGTCTAAACTGCATCTATATCTAGGGTCTAGACTGCCATCTATATCCAGGGTCTAGACTGCCATCTATATCCAGGGTCTAGACTGCCATCTATATCCAGGGTCTAGACTGCCATCTATATCTAGGGTCTAGACTGCCATCTATATCCAGGGTCTAAACTGCCATCTATATCTAGGGTCTAGACTGCCATCTATATCCAGGGTCTAGACTGCCATTTATATCCAGGGTCTAGACTGCCATCTATATCCAGGGTCTAGACTGCCATTTATATCCAGGGTCTAGACTGCCATCTATATCCAGGGTCTAGACTGCCATCTAGTTTCAGTGGTTAGACTCCATTCCCTTGATTGTTGGGGTTCCCGGCAGTGACACCTGAATTGCCATTTATGTTATTTGTGCCAAAACCCTATTTAAGATATTTTGTGTTTCTCTGATTGCTGTTAATGAATGGAAACAATGTTGCTTGTATTAAGAGATTCAAAAGCTACTGTGATAATGTGCTGGCCGCAGAGTTGCACAGCTTGTTAGCTAGAGAGAGCGCCATGCAGCAGTATGAGCAGGATGCCTCTGGATTTAATGTTTCCCTTAACTGACAACAAGCAGAGATCTTGAAACTAGGTAGAAATGAATGAGTGTGTATTAGAAAACTGCATAACTTTTCATCATATACATTGAATACATTTTTTTTGCACAAAATAGTTTTTCTAGGTGATGGCTACGAATATCAGGGGCCAACTCACCAGATCCCCAGACACAGAAACATGACCAGTTGCGCCGTTACTAGATTGCAACACATTTTGAGTCTAATTAACCCATTTTTCATGTATAATCACACAATCAGCTAAACTTACCATTAATTGCAATGCATTTCGAGACAAAATAACTTCCCTCAATCATGATAACACAATGAGTTAAAGTTCCAGAAGATTACAACGCATTTCAGGACAACTATCTTAGGTCTCCCATACAAAAAAGTGACTATATCCAGTCCCAGATTACAACATGATTTGGTGTCAACTGACCCCATCTATAGTACATGTCTAATAAACAGCCTCCAGTTCCAGTAGGTTACAACGCATTTCAAGGCCAATGGACCTTTGCGTTAGGTAGAACATGACCATCTCCATAACCAGATTCAGTTTTAGTAGTTCAGTTACAACAATGCATTTTTAAAACCAACCACCCTAGGCCCCCAGTACCATAATGCAACCATCTTCAGTTCCAGTAAATTATGACGCATTTTGAGGCCAACTCACCTATGCCTGCCTTAGGTATGAGAGCATTACCATCTCCAGTTCCATTAGGCATGTATCATGTTTTGGTGTCAAATGATCCCATCTACATGTCTAATAACATGGCTAGCTTCAGGTCCAGTAGATTGTGACACATTTCAAGATCATTAGACCTATGCCTTGGGCATGAGAGCATTACCTTTTGTAGTCCCATTTAGTGTTGAGCAAACATGCTCGGCCGTGTTCGGATACCGCGTGTGCTCGAGCGCTATGCTCAAATCTCCTCGCACATTTGTTGGCTGCTACGCAGCCAATAAACGTGCAGGTAAGTACTGCCACTCACTGTAATGCTGTAGCCATTACGGCATTACAGTGATTGGCTGGCCGGAACGCGTCATCGGGTGCTATAAAGCACCCGACGACGCGTGGTTCGGCTCAGTCTTAGTCAGGGAGAGCTGTGCTGTAGAAGGGACAGACAGTGTAGGGAATTCAATTTAATCTTTTTGTTAGGCAGGGTTGGTGTTAGAGACCCAAAAGTCCTTTTAGGGACTATTGTTGTGTCTGGCAGCAATCTATATTTTTAGTGCAACCTGCGCTAAATTGCGTGCAGTTGTTTGGCCGCTGCAGACAGCGACATTATCTGCGCTACATCTCCTGTTTAACGTGTGCGCAGCCTAAAATTATCTGTGACATCCAGTGTACTTTTTCCATAGACGTGTCCGCTGCGAACAGTGACATTACCTGCACTACATCTCCTGTATAACGTTTCCGCATCCCAAATATCGGTGACATTGACTGTAATTTATTTGCGCATACACTTAAAAAACTGCGCTACTGTACATGTGACATACTTGCAAGCATATATACCATTTAATATGCTCAAGGCGAGCAGTAAGGGACGGGGAAGTGGCCGTGCTGCTGATGGTGCACGCAGAGGACCGTGGCCCTGGGCGCAGGGAATCTATGCCTGCTGCCAGAGCACAAGAAACACACTGATCCACGATACCTAGCTTCATGTCCCAGTTTGCAAGGTGGCGGAGGACACCACTCTCGAAGTTAGACCAGTGCGACCAGGTGGTCGGTTGGATTGCAGCAGATAATGCTTCCAGTCGGTTAAGCACCACCCTGTCTTCCACAAAGTCCAGTCTCAGTAGACAAGAGTCTGGTCAACAGAATCCTCAGCCTGATCCTCCTTCCTCCCACCATGGAGAGTCTTGACAAACAAATGATCCCACACTCGGATATTCCAAGGAGCTCTTTTCATCGCCATTCCTTAATTTGGGCCTCTCGCCAAGCCCGCTTGAAGGGAAACATGAGAACTTGTGCCCTGATTCTCAAACTCTTGAGCATCCACAGTCAGAAGAATATGGTGGTGGGGAACGGCAATTAGTGTTTCACAAGGTGAATGATGATGAGACAAAGTTGCCAATAAGTCAACGGCAATTAGTGTCTTAAGAGGTTCATGATGAGGATGAGACACAGTTATCAATCACTGAGGTTGTTGTCAGGTTAACAAGTCAGGAGGATGAAACACTGCCGAGCGAGGACAGCAGTACAGAGGGGGAGGGATCCGCATCACCGCAACAGGATGGAAGAGGCAGTGGGTTGGCAAAAGGGAGAAGGCGGGCCACACCAAACAGGCCTGCAACTGTTCCCCGGAGCACCCCCTTGCGGAAATCTCCCTTGCCAAGGGGTAGGTGTTCCGCAGTCTGGCGCTTTTTTGATAAAAGTGTGGACAATAAAAGGATTGTCATTTGCAACCTGTGCCGTACCAAAATAAACCGGGGCGTGAACACTAGCAACCTCACCACCACCAGCATGATCCGCCACATGGCATCAAAGCGCCCTAATAGGTGGGCCGAACGCCTGGGTCCACAATCAGTGTCTGTGGGTCACAACACTGCCTCCTCTTCCCCTGTGTTACGTGCTGCCCAATCCCATTTCCAAGACTCAGGGCTGGATGCCTCCCGCCTTGCACCTGGACCTTTGCAAGCACCATCAGCTAGCACATCCACTTCTGTGTCCCAGCGCAGCGTACAGATGTCCATACCCCAGGCCTTTGAACGAAAGCACAAATACCCAGCCACCCACCCACAGGCAATAGCTCTAAATGCGCACCTTTCCAAATTGCTGGCCCTGGAAATGTTGCCATTTAGGCTTGTGCACACTGAGGCCTTCCGCAGCCAGATGGCGGCAGCCGTTACTCAGTCTCCTACTGCCACTATTTTGCCCGGTGTGCCGTCCCCGCCTTACACCAGCATGTTTCCCGTAATGTCACCCGTGCCCTGACCAACGCAGTTATTGGGAAGGTCCACTTAACGACTGACACATGGACAAGTGCTTTTGGCCAGGGATGCTACATTTCCCTGACGGCACACTGAGTGAACGTTGTGGAGGCCGGGAGCGAGTCGTACCCTGAGATGGCACAGGTGCTACCGACGCCAAGGATTGTGGGCCCTACTTCCATCAGGATTTCCGCCACCACCTACATTAGTGGCTACAACACCCCCCCCCCCTTCTCCTCCTCCACCTCCTCCTCAACTTCCACCTCTGAATTCTCATCTTGCAGCACCAGTCAGCCATCAGTCAGTAGCTGGAAGCAGTGTAGCGCTGAAACTAATTTGCTTAGGTGACAAACAGCACACCGCCACAGAGCTGTGGCAGGGGAAAGGGACCAGACTGAGCTGTGGCTCTCGCCACTCAACCTAGAACCAGGCATGGTTGTGTCTGATAATGGCCCTAACTTGGTGGCGGCTTTGGAGCTCGGCAAGCTCAAACACATACCATGCCTAGCCCACATGTTCCACTTAGTGGTTCAGCGGTTTCTCAAAACCTACCCCAATTTGCCTGAGCTACTGGTGAAGGTGTGCCCATTTCCAAAATTCATCTACAGCTGCCGCCGGGCGCATGCTATTGCCAGCTCACCGACTGTTGTGCGACGCGAGCAGGTCCTGGAACTCCACGTTCCACATGTTGGCCAGGCTTTGTGAGCAGCAGAGGGCAGTAGTGGAATACCAGCTGCAACATAGGTTGTCGCCTTTCCAGTCAGCTTCCGCTCTTCACAAGCGACGAGTAGGCATGGATGTCTGACCTCTGTGAGGTTCTACGCAGCTTTGAGGAATCAACACAGATGGTGAGCAGTGATAACAGCTATTATCAGCGTCACCATCCCACTTCTGTGTCTACTGAAACGCTCGCTGCTCACAATGAAGGCAAACGCTTTGCATGTGCAAGAGGTGGAAATGGGGGAAGACAGTACACAGGGTGATAGCCAGACCACCCTCAGTTCAACTTCTCATCGCGAATTGGATGATGATGAGGAGGATGAGGAGCAGGAGACGGTTGCCTCCGCTACAGAGGGTAGTTCCCATAGCAGGTTTAATCCATCTGTTCAGCGTGATGAAGAGGAGGAAGAGGATGAGGAGATTGAGAGTCATCCTCCAGATGAGGACAGCGACGTCTTGTCTGTTGGGACTCTGCCACACATGGCTGACTTTATGTTAGGCTGTCTTTCCCGTGACTCTCGCGTTGTATGCATTTTGGCCAACACCGATTACTGGTTGTTCACTCTTCTCGACCCCCGCTACAAAGAGAACTTCTCATCTCTTATTCCTGTGGTGGAAAGGACGAGCAAAATAGTGCAATACCAGAAGGTCCTTGTGGAAAAATTGCTCCAAAAATTTCCAGCTGACAACACTGGCAGCAGAGTACGTATTTCCTTGGGCAACCGAGGAGGTGAGACGAGGGGAACACACAGCAGTTCCAACAGAGGCAGAGCAACACTCTCCAAGGCCTTTGACAGTTTTATGACACCCCGCCAGCACCCTTAACCTGATGCACGGCCTAGTGTCACAAGGAAAATTTTGGAAGATGGTGAAGTAGTACGTAGCGTTCTCAATGATCCCTCTGTGCCTTACAACTACTGAGTGTCCAATCTGGACACGTGGCACGAACTGGCGCTCTACGCCTTGGAGGTGCTGGCCTGCCCTGCCGCCAGCGTTTTGTCTGAGCGGTTATTTAGTGCTGCTGGACCTGGCGGCATTATAACAGATAAGCGTATCCGCCTAGCAACTGAAAAGGCTGACAGGTTGACTCTTATAAAAATGAACAAGGCCTGGCTCGCTGACCCTGACTTCTCTACTCCACCAGAGGAAAGCGGCTGAACATAAAGGCACTTTAAATGTGGCTTTTATGGTGTACTGAATACACTGTATTCCCATGCACCCCTTCCACCACAAAAAAGGGTATATGGTTCAAGCTTCCTTTTCTCGTCCTCCTCCTCCTCCATCATATCAACATGCTTATTAGGCTGCCCTCGCTTCTAATGTTTTAGAGGGTTAGCTCAGCAGCAGACCCTCACCCCTAATGTTTTAGAGGGTCAGCTCCGCAGCAGACCCTCACCCCTAATGTTTTAGAGGGTCACCAGCAGGCTTTCGCCCCTAATGTTTTAGAGGGTCAGCTCAGCAGAAGACTCTCACCCCTAATTTTTTAGATGGTCAGCTCGGCAGCAGGCCCTCGCCCATAATGTTTTAGATGGTCACCATCAATCATAATTTTTCAAGGGTGTGTATGATGCCCTCCTTTATGTATAATAAAGGGTGTATTGTAGTGTCGGTTTCTTTTCACTTAGTGCATAGGCTGTACCACAATGTGAATTAGTGTTGATCACGAATATTCGAATTGTGAATTTTTATTGCGAAGTATAGGTACTTTGAAAATTCGCGAATATTTTGAATATAATGATATATATTCGTAATTTCAAATATTCGAGATTTTTTTATTGGCCCACAAGCAAGAAGCAGGGAGGCCCACAAGCATCATGACTTTAAATGGGAAAAATTATGAATATTCTAAATATAGCGAATAATCGAAAAAAACAAAAACGAATATAGAGCAATTTAGCTAATATAGTGCTATAATCTTCTTTGTCTAATAGTTGTAATTTTTTTCTTATCTGAAGTTCTCATCGTTTTTTTTTCCAAATATTCGCTGTATTGCTATATATTCTTGTTTTAGAATATTACGAATAGTCGAAAAAATGAATATATTCGATATAGTGAGTGCTATGACTCATTGGCCCACAAGCAAGAAGCAGGGAGGAATCATGTTTTTGCTCGGCAATTGAAAAAATTGTGATAAAAATTTGCATTCCGAAAAAATTCGCATTACGAAAATTTGGATAGAACGCGATCATTAGCTTGTCGATTTTTCGAGTAAAAAAAATAAATAATGAACGAATTCGCGAATATTCGCCCAATATTCGACAAAATATTAGCAAAATATTGCGAATTCGAATTTGACCCCTGCCGCTTATCACTAATGTGAATGAGGCCCTCCTTTATGTGAGATACAGGTTGTATCAGAGTGCCTCTTCCTTGTAATTTTTGGCAGCACTTTATATACAAGTAAATATACAGGAAAGAATGTTTCCTAACAATGTTTCCTCTAAAATCAATTTTATCTTCTGTTTTGTGCGTATTATTGTCAGTCTGTAAAAGTGGCGCACTACTCGGACAACATCGTTCCGAGCAGCGACCTGGGAGTCTAAGATGCATCCAGACATCCTCCCCATGCTGTTCCCGAACCATTTCAGTGGTGTTTCCATCAAATTCTGACCTTTTCATGTGAACCAGACACCCTCCCCTCTTCAGAGCAGGGGGTGCCTGGTTTAATGCTCGGGCTCTCCCATTGACTTCCATTGTACTCTGGTGCTTTGTAGAGCACCCGAGCATCCCAATGTGTTCTACTCGAGCACCCGAGCACTTTGGTGATCGATCAACACTAGGCCCATTAGACTGCATCATATTTTGGTGCCAATTGATAAAGTATTAAAACCAACTTCCGTTCCCGTATGTTACAATGCATTTGAGGACCAACTACCCTACATCTCCAGTTCAATATTGCGACCGTATCCAGTTCCAGTAGAATAAAACATGATTTGGTATCAATTAATCCCTTCTACATGTCTAATAACATGCCAAGCTTCAGTTCCAGACACCAAAAGTAGCAGCCAGAGTCTTATACGCATTTATAAATAGATCTTTATTATAACACAATGATTAAAATATACATAAAACCACAATTAATCGATGGTGGTGGTAAATAGAAAACCAAGGGCTGAACGCCCAAGCAGGTCACGTGGGTCACTTATAGGAATTATATTACTTTGAAGGGCAGCTTGCGTGTAAAGATGTCACATATAAAGATATACATTCTAATAAAGTGCTCGTGCAATACACATTCACAATTAGTAGATCATTCCTACAGCAGCTACATCAACCACAGTAATCAGTAATATCAACATATCATACCAGTCACGTGTCCTGCGCCCCGACGCGCGTTCATCGTCTATTTTCCACCACCATCGATTAATTGTGGTTTTATGTATATTTTAATCATTGTGCTATAATAAAGATCTATTTATAAATGTGTATACGACTCTGGCTGCTACTTTTGGTGTCAGATATTTTGGGCATAGGCCGGAGCAAGGGTGTTTTTTTTGCCCATGCTTAAAGAGGACCTTTCACCTAAAAAAAAAAAGTAAACTAAGACCATAGCTTTACTTACATGCCCCCATGAAGTGTTGATCGTTTTTTCTTTTTTCAAACTGTGCCCCCGTTTGTCCGCTATGCCCCCCCGGAATAATTCCCGCCGTCTATGCTAATGAGCCAGCCTCAAATGGGCTGGCTTTAAAAGTTCTCCTCGGCGTGCCTTCTCTCTTCTCCCTGGCACGGAGCGCATCCAATCAGCGCGCTCCGCTCTTAGCCAGGGAGAAGACGCTCCAGTTCTCGCGAGACTTCAGAGAACTGGAGCGATTTCGTCTATCCGGCTAAGAGCGGAGCGCGCTGATTGGATGCGCTCCGTGCCAGGGAGAAGAGAGAAGGCACGCCGAGGAGAACTTTTAAAGCCAGCCCATTTGAGGCTGGCTCATTAGCATAGACGGCGGGAATTATTCCGGGGGGGCATAGCGGACAAACGGGGGCACAGTTTGAAAAAAGAAAAAACGATCTTAAGATAGGTGTTAACGCTTCAGTTCCAGTAGATTGCTTCACATTTTGAGGTCAACTAACCGATGCCTTAGGTATAACAACACGACCATCTCCTGTCCCATTACACTGCATTATGCTTTGATGCAAAATTATCCCTCCCCATAGCAATATGACGAGATTCAGTTCCAGTAGGTTGCCTTGCATTTCAGCACCAACTAACCTAGGCTTGCAGTACAATGATGTCACCATAGCCAGTTCCAGTAGATCATCACATCATTTGGTGTCAGTTGACCCCTCTACATGTCCAGCTTCAGTTCAGGTAGATTACAATACATTTCGGTGACCTATGGCTTAGGTATGAGAAATTAGCATCTCTACTCCCATTAGACTGTATCAGGTTTTAGTGCTAATTGACCCTTCCACTGAGCATAGCATCATAATCAGCTTCAGTTCCAATAGGCTACAGGGCATTTGAGGACTATCTAACCTATCTATATATCCAGTTCCAATGCAACATGATTTGGTGTCAACTGCTTAATAACAGGACCAGCTTCCAATTAGCTTCCAATTTCAGCTGATTTCAACACATTTTGAAGCCAACCAACCAATGCCCTAGGTATAAGAACAAGACCATCTCCAGTCCCATTACACTGCATCATGTTTGGTGCCAGTTGACCCTTCCCCCAGGCATAGTAGTATAACCAGGTTCAGGTTTCAGAATAATGAAGAACATTTCAAGACCAACTGGCCTATGCCTCTGACGCAATGAGGTGTGAAACTTCAAACGCATTTCAGTGCCAAATATGTTCCTCATTGTTTATGACTAGCTGCAGTTCCAGTTGATTACCTAGATCTATATATTTAACCAGTAAGAACCAATTCTCTTTATCAGGAGGAATTCCATGCTGTTGGTCAATGTCGCCGCCCTGGTAGGAGGAGCGCTTATGGCTCTCTCGAAGATTGCTTGGTCCTTTGAGATGCTTATTATTGGGAGATTCATCATTGGGATCTTCTCTGGATTCTGCACTGGTCTGGTTCCTATGTATATTGGAGAACTGGCACCCACTGTTTACCGAGGAGCTCTGGGGACACTAAACCAGCTTGGCATCGTAGTCGGAATATTGATAGCACAGGTATGTGGTGGTGTGAGGTACAATATACAGTCATCTGAAGAAAAGTAATGCCTATATCAACAGGCTGCCTATGCTTATAGGGCTAGGCTACATAAATCCCAGCCTCTAAACAGGGACATTGTATCATTACTTTCTCTTGGTCTAATACATAATTTATCTTTCTTTACTTGTATCTCCTCTTTTAGATTTTTGGTCTGGAAGTGATCTTAGGTTCTAGCACATACTGGCCACTCTTACTAGGGATCACAGTTTTCCTGTCGGTCATCCAGTGTATACTGTTACCATTCTGCCCGAAAAGTCCCCGATATCTACTTATTATGAAGAAGGAGCCTGAAAGAGCTGAGAAGAGTGAGTATCATGAGATTACCAATGGTCCCAGTATTGGTGGTAGTAGATCTCTATAATTTTGTCAGTTCACAGTAGGGGTATTGTTGGCGGTACACGTTCAATAGAAAATGTAATTCTCAGAAATGTGTTGGCCCGCTCATTAATCTCAGACGTAAAGAATAAACCTAGCTGATTGTTATTCAGTTCAGCTACGAATTTGGTGAACAAATCTTTGGTCCCCTTCCACAGTAGAAACACGTCGTCTATATACCTGAGGTTTATCGACGACGTGTTTCTACTGTGGAAGGGGACCAAAGATTTGTTCACCAAATTCGTAGCTGAACTGAATAACAATCAGCTAGGTTTATTCTTTACGTCTGAGATTAATGAGTGGGCCATCACATTTCTGGACCTGACTATTGCGGTGGGGACAGATAAGAAAATCACGACGAATCTGTTTCGTAAGCAGACCGCCACTAACAGCCTACTGAGGTGGGATAGTGGACATCCCCTGGCTCTCAGGAGTGGTATTCCTAAAGGCCAGTACCTGAGAGCCAGGAGGAATTGCTCAGAAATTAGGGATTTCAAGGTGGCTGCTAATGACCTGAGGACACGATTCAAGCGCAGAGGATATCCTGAGCAAACACTCAAGAGAGCATACCATTTTCCAAGAATTAGAGCAACGTATGATAAAACAGAGAAACGTGTACGTGATATTCTTCAGAAACATTGGCCAATTCTGCAGTCTGACACAGATATTGGTGAGCTGGTGTTAGACCGTCCCTCTGTCACTTTTCGCCTCAGTTCCAACATACGTGATCGTCTGGTCCATAGTATGTACTCACATCCAACATCTGACACATGGCTAAAAAATACACTCACTGGTACCTTTCCATGCGGTACATGTATCATTTGTGGTAACATCATGAAGGGGGCATACTTTACTAGCCAAGTGACTAAGGAAAGATTTTCTATCAGATCCTTCATTAGATGTACATCAGTGGGAGTGGTGTATCTTTTGACTTGCAATGTGGTGTCCAGTATGTGGGCAAGACCAGACGTGAATTGCGGAGACGTATTGGTGAACACCTACTGGACATCAAAAATAAGCGTGATACATCTGTGGCACGCCACGTATGTGATCATCATGGGGGTAACCCAGATGTGCTAAAGGCTCCAAGGGATCGAGCACATTGTCACATCCATTCACGGAGGGGACATTGATGTGCCATTGCTCCGCAAAGAGACCGAATGGATTTTTAAACTGGACACAGTACATCCCAAGGGATTAAATGAAGCAGTTTTGTTTTCCTGCTTTATTTAAGATACTAGGGGCTTGTTATTAGTGTTGATCACGAATATTAGAATTTCACATTTTTATCGCGAATATAGTTACTTCGAAAATTTGCGAATATTTCAAATATAGTGATATATATTCGTAATTTCGAATATTCAAAATATTTGTTTCCTTTTTTCTTTTTTTTTTCTTCTTTTTTTTTTTTTTTATCAGTACACATGATCCCTCCCTGCTTCTAGCTTGTGGGCCAATAAGAAGGCTGCAATATACTTGACTTTAGGAGTAGGAGTGTTTGCGAATTTTGCAACTATTAGACAAAGAAGATTATAGCACTATATTAGCTAAATTGCTCTATATTAGATTTTTTTCGAATATTCGCTATATTGCTATAACTTAGTTTCTTCGAATATTCGTAATATTCTAAAACAAGAATATATAGCAATATAGCGAATATTCAAAAAAAACTAATATAGAGCAATTTAGCTAATATAGTGCTATAATCTTCTTTGTCTAATAGCTGTAAGTTGAAAAATTTGCAATAAAAATTTGAATCCGAAAATTCGAATTACGAAAATTCGCATTTTACACAATCATTACCTTGCCGATTTTTCAAGTAAAAAGAAAATCGCGAATATTGACGAATATTCTAAAAAATATTCGCGAAATATCGCGAATTCGAATATGACCCCTGCCGCTCATCACTACTTGTTATACGTGGTTTATTATTTTGCCACAGAGATTGTGGGTGGCATTCTTTCAGAGTGCTTATTGTCTGATGCCACCATCTCGCATGGTGTGCGGGATTGTGGCTCATATTATAGTTACTCATCCTATTTATATGCTGTCTGTCTGAACCATCTAAGCCGTTTCTTGATGGCACTTATCATGTTTTGATCCTCCTTGTATACCCACGATCAATTCCTTTAAGTGTGGTTATTCGACGATTTAAACCGCATTCGAATATTCCCCCATATAATCGAGCAGAGTCGGCACCATCCGTTCCTGATTGGAGACCAGAGTCGGCACCCACTCTGGGGGGGGGGGGGGGGCTTCGATTATTTTTATCCGGCGTGTAGCTGGCCGCACACGGCCATCACAGCGCCGATGCAGGCACGTCACAGTGCAGCTGTTTCACTTAAATTGACACTGTAATATAGCTATGAACCCAGAGCAAATGCAAATGACTAGTGGAGTAGATCAATAGTGTCAGTCCCTGCACTGAGTGGTGCGTTCATAACACCCTGTGGAAATAGGTTACACGTCTATCAGTGTGCCCCAACACTGGACGCTGGTCTTCTACACAGGTTATTAGTCAGGCTCTCAGAGTGCTGGATGAACTATTACCTGATCCCTCTCCGCATCTCTCATTTCCTGTATGCCTGATTTTATCTATACCCCCTTATTGAGTTCCATTAAAATATTTATTATTGTCATATTTAACGTTCCTTCAGGCTGAGAATTACTCTATAATTTTGTGCCTATGTACAATAAAATTGGTAGGAACAAATGAAGAATTCAATGGTTTGCCCGACTTTTGGATGACATTTATTGTTGAGTATCCAGTGGTTACGGTGGATAATCCATCTTAAATTACAATTTATCTACACATGGTCAACACTTCTCAATGCTTTGGAGTCTTATTCTTGCCTAAAGTGTTGACCTTCTCTATCTCTTATGCCACCTATTTGACTTTTAGGAGTAACTTTCTTGATATGATCCAATAAAAGTCAAACTTCCCTTATACATTCATGGTTTTACTAGCCCTAATGAATTAAAGTCCATATCTTCATGAACCAGGGTTGAGCCTTTAGCAAAGTTTACTCATTGTACCATATGAAAGTGATGCCTCAAACATGTTGAAAGAAGGCTATAGCTGATCGGGAACTGTTTATCTTCATAGCTGATATGATGACTGAGCTTAGAGTCAGAACATGTATGGGGTAATGTGCATATCTGATTATCCTTTTCTTTTTTCCTTCGGGGTCCAAGAAGGGGTACATGTTTCAGTGTTCTACCAAGCAAAGTTCAAAGATTTCCCTGAAGGCCCTTCTCTCACTGAACTATAATTCACAGTAGTTTAATAATTTCAGTTTTATCCTAAGCCAAAGTAAGACCTCATATGACAGAGATGATATCCCAACCTTCTTGCCAGTAGACATATAACCCATCAGTGGTCTTCCTTCCAACCCAACATTGACATAATCCATGACATTTTTCAGCCCTGGTGCAAATACTTTACTTAGGTCTGGAAATGGTGACATTTTACTCCTCCATATGTGAGAAAGTCATTATGGGTTAGTAATATTAATTGATACAAGGTGACAGGTCCAAGATTATATGCATTATTTTGCATTGCAGTTTCAGCAGATTTGTGCCTGCACACTAATTTCATTTTGTTAGGCTGGGCTATGTAACTTTGGTTATCCTGCTAAGTCATCGCACCTTCATACAATAATATTATGTTAAGGTTTTCTTGGCCCTATTTGGCCACCAGCAATAGAAATCATGGCCGCACAATGAATGAATAACTTGTATAGCGCTACACTTGCGAACTGAATCGCCTCAGGGCGCTTTTGCAGCCATTTTCTGCCTGTGCCTTTAGAAGAGGTAGGTCTTAAGCTTCTTCCTAAAGGCCAGATGATTTTCTTCTAAGCGATCTTTGCGGGTAGGGTGTTCCATAGCCGGGGTCCTTGGACTGCGAATCTTCGTTCAGCCTTTTGATTTGTAACGGGTCTTGGGGATATGGAGGAGATTCTGGTTAGCTGACCGGAGGAGAGCGACCTGGGGTGTAGTGCTTTATTTTGTCGCAGAGCTATTGGGGGGCTTTCCCTTGTATACATTTGTGGGTGAGGCAGAGGGTCTTGAATGTGATCCGATCTTTCACGGGTAGCCAATGAAGGGTCCTTAGGGACGGAGTAATAGATTCCCAGTTTTTTTTTCCCGTTATCAGTCTAGCAGCTGTGTTCTGGATGGAATGCTAGGAACATGGTTGTGTCTACTACCCTTGCACCATCTGTAGCATCTCCACTAAGCGTAACCTCCACAAATACAAAACTGTGCTTAGAAAGGTGGCAAATTTCACTTCCCCAAGTTTTTTTATAGAATGGGTTATCAATGTGTCCATAAAAGAGAAGAGCATTCTGATCTCAGCCGATAGGTTCGCAGTAGATGCCTTCTATGAGGAGATGTTCCTTCTTTACACAAAGGCTTGGTGTGTATAGCAGCAGGTTGGTGGCCCTATGTCTGCAGATGGTTACAGATGTGGATGTTTTTATTAATTGATACTAAACCAGGATATATATCAGGTGGCACCATATACAGGAGTCCTTTGATCGAATGGGCAAAAAATGAAACCTATTGCCCAAGATGTCAACTTCCATTCCATTGGGTTTCTGAAGACAACCCACCTTGCATTTTATTGACTTGACTTGGATAGAGTAACTTTACTTTGTCTTTCTTATCTTATATGGACTTGCTTAACCTACACAATGTGAATTTAGTTCTACAGAAAGTTCGAGGAACTCATGATGTGACCGCTGATATTGAAGAGATGAAGGAAGAAGGTGAACGCATGGCACAGGAGAAACCTGTGTCCTTTATAGAACTGTTCCGTTCTAGACAGTATCGGCAACCCATTATCATCTCCATCGTTCTGCAGCTTTCACAGCAGCTATCTGGCATCAATGCTGTAAGTAGCTTCATTTTCTGTCCTCTTTGAGAGAGGTTGTATATTTTATTCAGTGTGTTTGATTACCTACCGAATTTATTTCTTTTTTCATTGCAGGTCTTTTACTATTCCACAAGTATCTTCACAAAAGCAAAAGTCCCTAATCCAATTTATGCAACCATTGGTGCAGGTGTGGTCAACACTGTTTTCACGGTGGTATCGGTAAGTATACATGTTTGCAATGATTTTGCAATTCCATAATGTGACTTTAATGTTTTAAGGTAATGCAAATATCTCCACAGTTGGCCATGGTGCAATAGTTGTCTTCTTCTATAGGATACAAAAACTGCATCTAAAGGGTACTGTTGAGTCTGTCTTAAGTCGTACTCCGGGGTGTACATAGAGGTTATGGGCCCAATAGCATTGAAATGAGAGACTGATTCGTGGAATTATTCAGTCTGCCTTTTATTCAGGAAATTTTTTAAAGTATGAACCATAATCTTGTTTCTTTCAGCTCTTGGTTGTAGAACGTGCTGGACGTCGGACTCTGCACCTCGTTGGTCTTGGTGGAATGGCCGTGTTTGCACTAATATTGACAATTGCCCTGAAACTAATCGTAAGACCATGGCTCAGATTTTGTGCTTCCTCCTGCCAATTCACCCCTCTAGTTCAGAAGCCCACACTGAACCCCATACTGGGACCAGCCCAGCATGAACTCAACCTCCAACTAAGAGCAGCATGTCTACAGTACAGTACATAATTCAGTGTTCAAATAATTGCACCATGCAGCACTTACATCATACCGCCATAAAGTGCTGAAATAATCCCACCATACTGTGCTTACATAATACTGCCCTTAATAATAGCAGCATATGGTGTTTACACAATACCACCAGAAAGTGTTCAAATATTACCCCCATCTGGCGCTAAAGTAATGCTATGATAGAAACTAAATAACAGTACTTTATATCTCCCAAATAATATGATCACCATATACTTTACTAATAGTTATTGATATGACGCCATCACCAGTCTAGCACCACCCCCATGTAGTGAGCCTTTAGAGTCCTGTGGAGAAGGGTAACGTCTTCATTTTGCATTCTGTTGCAGGACATTGCCATGGGATGGAGCTACGTCAGCATCGTGGCAATTTATCTGTTTGTGGCTTTTTTTGAGATCGGCCCAGGACCCATTCCTTGGTTCATTGTAGCTGAGCTCTTCAGTCAAGGTCCTCGGCCAGCCGCCATGGCGGTATCTGGATGCTCCAACTGGACAGCCAACTTTCTAGTGGGCATGTTGTTTCCCTATGCAGCGGTAAGTTGGAAAGACCAGATAGTCTTTTTGGAAATGGGGTGGATTGGGACCCAATTAAAGAATACTCCCTAATGGTGTTTGTCACGTACCGGGGACCAGACCAGCCCATCGTGTCACATGACAAGGGTTGCCCAAGCCCTTCAGGCCGATTCACCTCACGTCCTCACACGCTGTTACGCCCTGCGCTGGGCCGTAACTCGAGCATAAATTGCCACCAGAAGCCTCCTAGCACACCCACGCAATAACACTAAACTTTTGCGGCCACCACCTGCCCGTTATAAGGTCGACAGGACACCCCTGAGTGTTCCACCCGCAAGCAGACACACATGCAGCCTGCCCCCCTGGCCATCTAGGGAACAGGTGTAAAAATATCTAAAATACATTTTCCCAGTTGCCCTGGTGAAGATACAGGCCCCAACCCTTCTTCATAATTCATATCTCCTAGCACAGTGGTGCCCAACTATTTTTCGTCTAAGGGCCGCACTAGACTTGGTATAAATTTCGTGGTCCGGAACCAGGTAGCTTTCCCAGAAAGAAATGCAAACGCTGTGAGGGGGCACGTGTGAGCATTCCTACTGTGAAGAGGGCACATATCTGGCATAACTACTGTGAGAGGGCACATATCTGGACATAACTACTGTGAGGGGGCACATATCAGGGCATAACTACTGTGAGGGGGCTCGAGTGAGCATTACTACTGTGAAGAGGGCACATATCTGGCATAACTACAGTGAGGGGGCACATATCTGGGCATAACTACTGTGAGGAGGGCACATATCTGGCATAACTACAGTGAGGGGGCACATATCTGGGCATAACTACTGTGAGGAGGGCACATATCAGGGCATAACTACTGTGAAGAGGGCACATATCTGGGCATAACTACTGTGAGGGGTCATGTGCGAGCATTACATCTGTGAAGAGGGCACATATCTTGGCATTATTACTGTGAGGGGGCACATATCTGGGCATAACTACTGTGAGGGGGCATGTGTGAGCATTACTACTGTGAAGAGGGCACATGTCTTGGCATTATTACTGTGAGGGGGCATGTGATGTATATATGTGTGTAATGTATGTAGTGCAGTATGTGATGATCACACACTGCACTACATACATTACACACATGTATACATCACATACTGCGCTGTCACCTTCTTCTGCAGGTCTACCTTGATGTCTGGTCTTTAGGCTTCAGTCAGATCCTCCACCGCCATGCTTACGCCATGTGCCCGACAGCACCAGGAGGTGGCCCCTCCTCCTTTCATCTCCCGTCGACTTCTCCTACAGCAGGGCGCTCTATCACTCCAGTGCCCGCCCAATCTTACCAATCAGGGGCGTAGCTAGAAATGACTGGTCCCCATAGCAAAATATTTTACGGGCCCCCCCCTCCCGGATCTCCCACCCCCACATACCTATCCGACCTCCTACCCCTTCCAGAGGTCCCACCCAAACACCCCTCCAGGACCTACCACCCCAACATCCCCACACCCCTCCCTAGATCCCCCTAAGTGTCATCCACAGATCCCTCTCAGTGTCATCCACAGATCCCCCTCAGTGTCATCCACAGATCCCCCCTCAGTGTCATCCACAGATCCCCCCTCAGTGTCATCCACAGATCCCCCCTCAGTGTCATCCACAGATCCCCCCCCAGTGTCATCCACAGATCCCCCCCTCAGTGTCATCCACAGATCCCTCCCCCTCAGTGTCATCCACAGATCCCCCCCTCAGTGTCATCCACAGATACCCCCGTCAGTGTCATCCACAGATCCCCCCCTCAGTGTCATCCACAGATACCCCCCTCAGTGTCATCCACAGATAACCCCCCTCAGTGTCATCCACAGATAACCCCCCCTCAGTGTCATCCACAGATAACCCCCCCTCAGTGTCATCCACAGATAACCCCCCCTCAGTGTCATCCACAGATAACCCCCCCTCAGTGTCATCCACAGATAACCCCCCCTCAGTGCCATCCACAGATAACCCCCCCTCAGTGTCATCCACAGATACCCCATCCTCAGTGTCATCCACAGATATCCCCCCCCAGTGTCCTCCACAGATATCCCCCCCACCCAGAGTCGCTTCCTAGCTAATTTATTCACTGCACTTGCCTCTGTGAAATTGAAGAGAAGCACCGTAATCTCGCACAGGAGCACTGGTAGAGGCCAGGAAGACGGTGCATGAGCACTTCGATGCCAGTGCGGCTGTGCGAGATTACGGTGCTTCTCTTCAATTTCACAGAGGCAAGTGCAGTGAATAAATTAGCTAGGAAGCGACGCTGGGCAGGCAGATTGCGGGCACAGGCAGCATCGCTTTGCTGCTTGTGCCGTTCGCAGCGCGCCCTGCGCTAGTGCGCTGATAAAGTCCTATTACTGAGGGGGCCACATGACACGGCTTCGCGGGCCGCATTTGGTCCGCATCCGTAGGTTGGGCATCACTGTCCTAGCATATCAAACGTGACACGTCCAGGACGCTCGGAAGGTGAGATCCTTCTTTTAGGAAGATGAAGGCGGGTTGATACGCCATGTTTGGTGTCCATGCGATGCCCCCATCATACCAGAGGTGATGACCTGGATTTTGGGGACATCCGCCCCCTCATGAACAAGTTATGAAGGACTACAAATTATTGTTCATTCTCTGGTTAGGAACCCCCCTGCTGACAAAAGGGGCCGGAGAGTCTGCAGTCCCCTGTCCTGAGATGTGACCAGCAAACGGGCCCATCCTCGTTAGCATCTCTGCGCTAACTGCCTCCCGGGGAGCAGTTTGGCTGTTTCCCAGGTACGAGGTAGACCGCTCGACTCTCTCTATGCAGCCTCAAACCAAGTCATAAATCAATTACCCCCAACATGGCTGCTGGCCTTGTAATACAGAAGATACAAATACATAAATACACACTGTATATATATATGTAAATCACACCGGAATATGTTACACTATGACATATAACCTTAAAACATATAATATCACTGCAAACATTGTAATAACTAAGGATAAGGCGGTCCTTATTACTGTCAGCGTTCTCCCAACTTCATATCTCTCTAACCATCTGTTTTTATTCTACAGGAGGGATGTGGCCCCTATGTCTTCCTCATTTTCATGGGTCTGTTGATTATCTTCTTCATCTTCACTTTGTTCAAAGTCCCCGAGACAAAGGGCCGGACATTTGAAGAAATTTCCAAGGGCTTCCAGGATAAAAGCCATTTAAAACCTGTCGCCAAGCGTAACAGTGTAGAACTTACAGGAGTCAAGGCCCAGGATCCAATAGGATAAACACAACAGGATCAATGGTCCCTCTAGCTCTACCTCCTCTCTGCAGAACATTTACTCTGTAGACCATTCATGGACTGGGACATCTCAAGAGGTTTTTTTTTTTGCTTGCTAAGGATAAAAACTCATACTATAAAGAAAGAAAAAAAAATGATTCCCAAGAAAAACTGATTTATCATTGTCTAAAACAGGACAGAGACCTGCGGAGCACGTAAAAATTGACCAGTTTCTGAAATCGCCAAATGTAAATATTATCATTGTCTAAAACAGGACAGAGACCCGCGGAGCCTGTAAAAATTGACCAGTTTCTGAAATCGCCAAATGTAAATACAAGGACAGTACTAAAATAGAAGCAGGATGTAATAAAAAAAATAAAAAAGGGATCTAGACCCGATGAGGTAGCGGATGATCACTCTCAGGATGGAGCGGAGGATGGTGATATTCCTATGGTGGATCCCTCTCCATTAGTGGAAATTCTAGCCACGGTCAAAAATAATGGAAAGGTGATACAAGATATTGTTACTAAGATGCGAGACAGAGTTACTGCCATCGAAAAGTCTGTGGGCTCCCTGGAACATGAAACAAAAGCTTTAAAAACTGAAATTGCCATCTTGAAAACGGATTATAATAATCTACAGAAAAAAGTTGTGGACTTGGAAGACAGGTCGGGACGATCTAATGTGAGAATTCTGGGGCTTCCTGAGGGTGCAAAATAAAAAAAATCCTGGCGGAATGATACAGTCCTTGATCCTTGAAAACTTTGGAAAGGAGCACTTCTCGCCATCGGATTCCCGGGGGTAAACCAACTCCCGGGTAGCAGCCACGTGTACTCCTGGCAAAGATTCTTGTTTCTCGGGATAGAGACGTGATCCTAAAGAGGGCTAGGGAGTGTTCCCCTATTTTAAATTAGCAAATTGTCCTTCTTTCCGGAAAGAGATTCATGAAAAGAGACTGAGTTTTTTTGCTGTAAAAAAGCGTCTACAGGGCAAAGATATTAAGTACTCTTTCCTGTATCCAGCTAAATTCCAGATTATTTTTAATGGAGCCATACTCCGGCCCTTGTTACGGACTGGTTGGACCGGAATAATCTTTAAGCAGTGGCGTGTTATATATTTTTTGTTATTTTTTCTCAGTATTTCTGGTGGGGGCAGGATTAGGACAGGGGGAGGGATGGTCTAGGTAGAGAGGTCTGCTTTTTGTTAATGGCGGATCATGGGGGTGGGGGGGAGGGTTGCGATGCGTCTCTTAGGATGGATGAGCGGGGAGATGGGGTTCAAGGGGGATTGGATGTGATTAGCTGATTACATGTCTGTGAGATTTCTAACTTGGACTTGGGGACATTCAGGCTGTGTTTGATTTAGTTTAGAGACACTTACCTGCGGTTGTCTGTCTATTAGAAACCCACTTTACTGAAGAGACTGTGATGCGGGTTAGTAGAGGATGGGTCTCGCAGGCATTTCCTTCCACCTTCACCAGCCACTCTACAGAAGTGACGGGGTTTATACATAAAAAGATAGATTTTGCCTGCGAGGCCTCCTCTATTGATAAGAAGGGGAGATTTATTTTTATGTATGGGAAACTTCTTGGAAGATTATGTATTTTAGCTTTTATCTATATTTCTCCCCCCCCCTTTTCTTTTGATGTACTTAACTCTTTATTAACGTTTGTAGAGAAATGGCCAGATTGTCCTACCCTAGTAAATAGGGATTTCAACTGTGTTATGAACTCTAAGACTGACCGGATCTCTATGGGTGGAGACACTTAGGCCTCTTTCAGATGGGCGTTGCGGGAAAATGTGCGGGTGCGTTGCGGGAACACCCGTGATTTTTCCGCGCAAGTGCAAAACATTGTAATGCGTTTTGCATGCGCGTGAGAAAAATCGTGCATGTTTGGTACCCAAACTCGAACTTCTTCACAGAAGTTCAGGCTTGGGAACGGTGTTCTGTAGATTGTATTATTTTCCCTTATAACATGGTTATAAGGGAAAATAATAGCATTCTTAATACAGAATACATAGTAAAATAGCGCTGGAGGGGTTAAAAAAAAAAAAAAAAAAATTTAACTCACCTTAGTCCACTTGATCATGCTGCCCGGCCTCTCTTCTGTCTCCTTTGCTGAACATGACCTGTGGTGAGCATTCATTTCAGGAACAGGACCTGTGGTGACGTCACTCCGGTCATCACATGATCCATCACATGATCCATCACCATGGTAAAAGATCATGTGATGGAACATGTGATGACCAGAGTGACGTCACCACAGGGTCCTGTTCCTGAAATTAATAAGTAAGTTGAGATAAAAAATTACCATATGGCTTTGATTACCCCCAACTAGAGCCAATAGTCCCATCCCTAATTTAGATGGTGAATTTGCCTCAACTTCTCTATATTCTCAGGAATTCCCCAATGTGGATCGAGGATAAGTTGAGAGGATGATCAACTACTTTGGTAAAAAAGTGAGTGAGGCTAAAATTGGACCACTTTTATAAACCGTTGGAGCAGGGAGGGCAGAATCTTCCCTGCTTCAAGGGCTATGTTATAGCTGGGCAGTTATGGTTATACTGTCAATGGGAGAAAAGTGCTCTGTGTAAGACTTTGATGAAACGATCCCCATTTGATAATATATTTAAGTTATTGGAATCTGGGCGATTAATCAATGTTGAACAAGACTATAGAGTGACTGGGAAGTTATTCTCTAGATCCTGGACCACCATTAGAAGATGGATGGGGATAAAGGGATCTTTTTTTATGCACGCCTCTTTGGCATAATTTTTTGTTACAGGAGGTTGATAAATTACTTGGGGATAAGTTTTGGCAAAAAAGTAATATTTTGTATCTTTCACAGGTGTTGAAGAATAGAGAGGTGTTGCCTTTCTCCAGTTTAGCACAAATGGGTAATTTAGGCAATTTAAGTAGTTTTAGGTATTTTCAGATACGTTCAGCACTTTTTAGTGTAAAAGAAGTTTGACAGTTGGAGATAGACACTTCTTCACCTTTAAAGGCTGTGTTGGGAAGTTGAGGCCATAAGGGCAAGATCTCCCAACTATATAAATTATTAGTTACGGCACTTTTTTATAAGGCTGTCTCTCCGGGTCAGAGGGCCTGGGGAATTGATTGCCCAATGGTTATGTCACAGGAGTGGGGAAATATACTTGGTTATTCAAAATTTGTATCGCACAATTTTAACCATATATTGATACAGTTTAATATTACACATATAATGTATATCACGCTGATCAGGCTTAATAAACGTGGTTTACGAGAATCCTCAAATTGCCCTCGGTGTGATTCACAGTGGGCGGACTTTTTGCATATCTTTTGGTTGTGTCCAGATCTAACACTTTATTGGGTCTCCATTCATAATTTTATTATTCAAAACTGAGGGTAGTAATCCCGCTTACACCTGAGTGCTGGATAATGTCTAAGGTAAACTGCCACAAGTATCAAAAGATTATTTTGGTTAAAATTATGTTCTTAGCCAGACTCTTAATTACACGAGTCTGGATCTCTCAAAACACCCCATAGTTAAATGAGTAGTTACATCTGGTAAACAAGGCTAAGCGATATGAGAATGTTTTATATCAACTCTGAAGAAAAATGGTCTAGGATATGGGGAGGTTGGAAGTGGTAGGCTCTCTTTAGTGATCCCCTCCCCCCGCTCTCCATTTAATTTATTTTTTTATTTTTCCTTCCATTTTATGGAGGGATTAGAGACGCATCGCAGGGAGAGAGGGTAGGGCTGGGTTGAGTGGGTTGGGATTGGGGGAGAAAAAAAAATGGGGATAAGAACCAATGATGTTTTTGGTTAATTATGTATTTGTTTTAATTTTATTTTCTAAATAAATAAATAAATAATAAAAAAAAGGATAAAAACTCAAAAAAATTTGAGATGGAAACCTTGAAAAAGTGATATCATTCTCCAGATAATTGGGAAGACCCCAACATCTTCATGAAAGCCTCGGGATCCATCATAATATAATCATTGCCATCACAGTATTCACTGTATTATAAGGATGGAGGGCCTCCTGGTATGAACAAGCAGGACCAGAACCTTCAACAAGTTACAAGATTCACAGAAAATACAGTACAGACCAAAAGTTTGGACACACCTTCTCATTCAAAGAGTTTTCTTTATTTTCATGACTATGAAAATTGTAGATTCACACTGAAGGCATCAAAACTATGAATTAACACATGTGGAATTATATACATAACAAACAAGTGTGAAACAACTGAAAATATGTCATATTCTAGGTTCTTCAAAGTAGCCACCTTTTGCTTTGATTACTGCTTTGCACACTCTTGGCATTCTCTTGATGAGCTTCAAGAGGTAGTCACCTAAAAATGGTTTTCACTTCACAGGTGTGCCCTGTCAGGTAGTTCTTCAGAAACATCTTCCCATCTTCTCACAAGACGAGGCATGGCTAGCCTCTAAATTAGGAATTGTCCACTTCGAACAAACCCTGATTGTGAGAAGGATCCCTGGAAACTTTTGGGAAATCTGTAGAAAGTGTTAGATTTCTCTGCAGCACATCCAGAAGCATGAATGAATGGCCTTGTAATGCGGGGTGAAACCAAAGCTGATGCTTTGGAAATATTGAGGCCAAACAAAATTCTAACATAAATGCAAAAGCAAATTTTTGGTATTTTGCTAATAGGCCTGTAAAATGTGTAAAATTAGATCATACTCTGGAAAATGATGGTTCATGACGTAAAATGTGATTCTGGATGGTTGTTTCAAATGAAGAATCTAAGTGATATCTGTATGATACTGTATAATGTGTATATGGTTCTAACATGTGTATATATGTCTCCCCTGCTTTGTCTGCAAAAAAAATAAAAAATAGTAAAAAATATTCAGGCAACAGAAAGGTCAACATTTTCTTGTTGTACTACAATTTGGGTGCAAGATAATGCCAGTATGTAGCACATAAAGCCTCCCATTGGTCATATGATGTTGTAAAACCTCATGTGAACTAAGTTTTACAAAAAATTTGACCCAGGGTACCAAGCAAATGAATGTGCCTGGCTTGAAATTTTTTGTTCTTCTCTAATATTAACTCTATAATGCCATATAGCTCCAAGGTAATACTGATATCGAGAGATCACATAATAACACTAAAATAATGGTAAGATAACATGCAGAATGTACATAAATCTTTTTTGAAAAACCTACATAATTACACATCAGTCATATACAGGTACATACTACATAATTACACCATAAAGTGCTGAAATGATATGCCTTATCTGCACACAATATTTCACCATATACGATACCTCTCAATAATACTGGATGATGGTACCCTGTTAGTATTATATTGAGTTCCAGTGGTGACAGATGACGGCGGAGGGCTTTTCGCTAGGTTGTTCCTTGCCTACTCCTTTATCCTTCAAGAAGACGACCTTCTTTCATTGGTTGGTGGATGTGATCTCATCCATAATATCAACTTTTTCACATGGTGCATCTAGAAGGTGGTAATTTGTGCAGGTCTCAAATCATTTTTACTTGAAGGGCTTTATCTATTATGGACATGTATGGTATGTATGTATGAACCAGCCGGACCTTCACTGACCCCTATTTCAGAAGATTGATGATTCTCCATTATGGTAATTGGCGGGAATGGGGATGGGAGATATCATTCTTGAGTTTGTGCCGATCTCATACAGTTAGACCTCCAGTAAATTCTGCAGAGGCCGGTGGTGGCTGATGGTCCCCTGATCGCCAATCCTCAATCCTATCCAGCCAAGAAGAGTTGGAAATGCATGCCCGTGGCCCTCTCTAGTGGAATCATTGCCATGGTTGTCTCCATAACTTCATAAACTTGAATGGAAGATGGCATTCCTGAAATGTCAACTCACCAGTATATGGCGGCCATTTTGGCATTCGTGTGAATGTAGCCTATGTGTGAGTGTGATGGACGGGCACATAGGAAAGAGTGGGCATGACAAGCCGTGGTTTCAATTCCCTCTTTCTTAGTTTAGGGTCTTATTCTGAGCAGTATCTGAAACTAGAGACAGGGGTTTGGTCAAATGCAACCGAATCCAACACAAAAACATATATGAGTAAACAGCTATATATAGTGCGAAAAGCAAGAACCAGCATCTCCTACATGCCATATGTTTTCTCATACGTGGCAGTCACATCAATATAAATACCCAGAGTGTAATGTGAAGCTCCTAGGCTCCAATGCAGAATCTGTAATAGGCCCCCTAACCCACTGTTTGTCAAGACTATGGCGGAAAGTCTGGACTCTCTCAGGCACTAGGGACCAGGAGGCACCTTAACTCTGCACCGTATATAGGAACGCCTCTAGGACAAACTCATGTCTACGTAATAATCTACGCTTGTCATTAGGTGATCGTCACATGTCTGAAGTTACCTGGAAAAAGTGTAAGGGGGAGAAACCTATCACAGCTAAATGGATGGTCGTCCTCAGTCCTCCAGAGCAGGATCTTTGTACTCTAACCAACAGGGTGGACCATCAAGCAGGCAACCCCCACGTCATCCATATACAGTTGCAAGAAAAAGTATGTGAACCCTTTGGAATGATATGGATTTCTGCACAAATTGGTCAAAAATGTGATCTGATCTTCATCTAAGTCACAACAATAGACAATCACAGTCTGCTTAACTAATAACACACAAAGAGTTAAATGTTACCATGTTTTTATTGAACACACCATGTAAACATTCACAGTGTAAGTGGAAAAAGTATGTGAACCCTTGGATTTAATAACTGGTTGAACCTCCTTTGGCAGCAATAACTTGAACCAAACGTTTCCTGTAGTTGCAGATCAGACGTGCACAACGGTCAGGAGTAATTCTTGACCATTCCTCTTTACAGAACTGTTTCAGTTCAGCAATATTCTTGGGACGTCTGGTGCGAATCGCTTTCTTGAGGTCATGTCACAGCATCTCAATCGGGTTGAGGTCAGGACTCTGACTGGGCCACTCCAGAAGGCGTATTTTTTTTCTGTTTAAGCCATTCTGTTGTTGATTTACTTCTATGCTTTGGGTCGTTGTCCTGTTGCAACACTTATCTTCTGTTGAGCTTCAGCTGGTGGACAGATGGCCTTAAGTTCTCCTGCAAAATGTATTGATAAACTTGGGAATTAATTTTTCCTTCGATGATAGCAATCATTCCAGGCCGTGAAGGAGCAAAGCAGCCCCAAACTATGATGCCCCCACCACCATACTTCACAGTTAGGATGAGTTTTTGATGTTGGTGTGCTGTGCCTCTTTTTCTCCACACATAGTGTTGTGTGTTTCTTCCAAACAACTCAACTTTGGTTTCATCTGTCCACAGAATATTTTGCCAGTACTGCTGTGGAACATCCAGGTGCTCTTGTGCAGCAATGTTTTTTGGACAGCAGTGGCTTCCTCTGTGCTATCCTCCCATGAAATCCATTCTTCTTTAGTGTTTTACATATCATAGATTCGCTAACAGGGATGTTAGCATATGCCAGAGACTTTTGTAAGTCTTTAGCTAACTCTCTAGGATTCTTCCTCACCTCATTGAGCAGTCTGCGCTGTGCTCTTGCAGTCATATTTACAGGACGGCCACTCCTAGGGAGAGTAGCAGCAGTGCTGAACTTTCTCCATTTATAGACAGTTTGTCTTACCATGGACTGATGAACAGCAAGGCTTTTGGAGATACTTTTATAACCATTTCCAGCTTTATGCAAGTCAACAATTCTTAATCGTAAGTCTTCTGAGAGCTCTTTTGTGCGAGGCATCATTCACATCAGGCAATGCTTCTTGTGAAAAGCAAACCCAGAACTGGTGTGTGTTTTTTATAGGGCAGGGCAGCTGTAACTAACACCTCCAATCTCATCTCATTGATTGGACTCCAGTAGGCTGACACCTCACTCCAATTAGCTCTTGGAGATGTCATTAGTCTAGGGGTTCACATACTTTTTCCACCTGTACTGTGAATGTTTACATGGTATGTTCAACAAAAACATGGTAACATTTAATTCTTTGTGTGTTATTAGTTTAAGCAGACTGTGGTTGTCTATTGTTGTGACTTAGATGAAGATCAGATCGCATTTTATGACCAATTTGTGCAGAAATCCATATCATTCCAAAGGTTTCACATACTTTTTCTTGCAACTGTATATTGCAAATCCAATATCCTCCATCCAAGTGATATCAAGTATGCTGAGATATGAGGTCCTCACACTGGACAGCCTCTATAGTTCAGCCAGTGCTATCTGTGACGTGGAATCAACATTATGGACACCAACAATTTTCTTCCTCTCCACTCCCATCCAAAAAAGAAAATCTGTTTTCCACTCCTAGGTCCTGCAAAGCCATCGTTCTCTTAGTCCTAGTGACCACCTTATTGTCTCCATGTTTCAGGTAGGCACATGAACCAGCATCGTGAGAACCTTGCAGACAGCTCCATAGATCTAATTTCCCTGGATCTCATGATTATACTTTATGGGGACAATAGAAGTTGGAGATTTGATACAACCATACTCTACACTGGGAGAAGTTATGAATTTGTGGCCCCTTATATGTAAACTAGTGGTGTTTACAGATTTCTGATTCATTGCACCATATGACCTAAAATACGTGGACTTGTTAGACATTCCATTCTAAAACCATCCATCGGACCACCAGTTAGTGAGAGGGGATTCTTCACTCCAGGGAACACGTTTCCACTGCTCCAGAATCCAGAGACGTGCTCTACATCACTGCAGCAGACGCCTGGCATTGTGCAGACTGATCTTAGCCTTGTATGCAGTTCCTCCACCATGGAAACTCATTCAATAACAACCATGACCTCAATTCTTGTGTTGTCACATCCAGAGGCAGGTAATAATTACTGTACAGTGCCCCCTACTGGTAAAATAAAGCTTAGCAATTGTTCCATAACAAAATGAAGGCCCTCCTATTATTTTGCAAGTCTTTGAAGTCCATAAACGATATTAAGATGTAGTGCAGCCCGTTCTGTATCATGTCATCGGGACTAACGTTTCTGTTTATGCCTCGGGTCTTCCTCGTGATACAACAATAAGCAACTTTATCCTACGGCTTCAGCTCCATAAGTGAGACTAGAGACAGTTTTCTTGCTCCAGGAACAGATCTAATTTGCATACATTTTCCCAGGTAATATTACTTGTCCTGTAAAACTCCCGGTGCCACAAGGAGTAACAGTACCCCCCACCACCACCACCACGAACAGCTCCGAAGTGATGGGATGTGACGTTCCCATCTTTTTTACCCATTGTAACTCATGGTAGATGTATGAATGTATAAGTTCACATATGTCCCCAAACTGTGTTGGTGTTGGTACATCGCTACTTGCTGTAATCTTCACTTTATAAGACGCAGCACATCTTATAAAGCGAAAATTAGTGCGTGATTCCATTATGGAGGCTCCCATGCGGGGAGCGGTAAATGAGGAGCTGTACTCACTCTCCCTGGTCTTCCTCCCTGGGGCTGCACCGTCCTGAGTGCAACATCAGAATGCAGTGTGCACTATGACCTGACGTTATATGCAGTGGCGTACATAGAGAGGTAAGGGCACCGTAGTAAGGGTCAAACCGGCCCCCCACACAGGACAGAAGAGTTTCTGCCTAAACCCTTTTCAATGCCCCTGGGCCATTTTTCCACTGCTTCATCTGCTAAAAGTTGTTCCTTTAGAGCAGAAATGCACAAACTTTTCCGGTTGGGGGCCACATTGTCAGGGGTTATTACCAACTGAAATACTATATTTATGGCATATTGAACATGCAGTATATATCATAAATGTCTAGTTACACTTCGACTACTCCCATCCAGGGCCGTCTTTAAGGGTTAGGGTTAGTTGCTGCCCCGGGCCCAGTTGCTCCTGGGGGGCCCAAGCAGCGCTCCAGATGGCGACCAACAAGACTTTTAGCCTTGTCGCCATTTACGACAGGGCTGCCGCACTGTAGCTGAATACTGCAGCGGGGCATGGGAGCTGCGCACTGCGCGCCCCAGCGGCCGTCCCCTGCACACACAAGGTGCATCCCCTATTCACAGTATTTATTAACCCTTCAGCAGTCTTCACAGTATTTATTTCCCCCTTTTAGCAGTCCCCACTTCACAGTAGTTATTAACCCCAGAGATCTCCACACTCTATCCTCCACAGAGACCTCCACACTATACTCCCCACAGAGACTTTCCGCAGCTCACATGACTGGTTACTACGGGCGACACGTGCGCTCTCGACGTCTTGATTTCCATGGATACAATGGCTCTCATAGCAGATCACCGGACCATGTGACTGACCATATGACAGGTAATATAAGGGGCGGGACGTCCTCATCACGTGATGCGGGAGTGAGCGGCGTCTCGGTGACAGTTGCTAACGCTGGTCTGAAGAACGTAGTCCTTTAGGCTGCTGCGCATTGAAGGGGTGAGGGTGCTCGGATGTAATGGACAGCTGCAATAGACGTTCTGAATTCATATTCAACCTCCAATCAGAGAGAGAGTTGTGCGGGGCGTCAGGCCACCCTAATTGCCGGGGCCCGGCAAACAATCTTCCAGGGCCCGGTCCTGGGCTGTAGAGGGATAATGTCAGTGCTGTAATATGCCTCTGATATGTGGAGAGCGATAATGTAATATATCATTTATATGTGGAGAATGGTGATGTCACTGATGTAATATATCACTTATAAGTAATATACTACAAACCGGATTCCCAAAAAGTTGGGACACTATACAAATCGTGAATAAATACTGAATGCAATGATGTGGAAGTGCCAACTTCTAATATTTTATTCAGAATAGAACATAAATCACGGAACAAAAGTTTAAACTGAGAAAATGTACAATTTTAAGGGAAAAATATGTTGAATCAGAATTTCATGGTGTCAACAAATCCCCAAAAAGTTGGGACAAGGCCATTTTCACCACTGTGTGGCATCTCCCCTTCTTCTTACAACACTCAACAGACGTCTGGGGACCGAGGAGACCAGTTTCTCAGGTTTAGAAATAGGAATGCTCTCCCATTCTTGTCTAATACAGGCCTCTAACTGTTCAATCGTCTTGGGCCTTCTTTGTTGCACCTTCCTCTTTATGATGCGCCAAATGTTCTCTATAGGTGAAAGATCTGGACTGCAGACCGGCCATTTCAGTACCCGGATCCTTCTCCTACGCAGCCATGATGTTGTGATTGATGCAGAATGTGGTCTGGCATTATCTTGTTGAAAAAGGCAGGGTCTTCCCTGAAAGAGATGACGTCTGGATGGGAGCAGATGTTGTTCTAGAACCTGAATATATTTTTCTTCATTGATGGTGCCTTTCCAGACATGCAAGCTGCCCATGCCACGCGCACTCATGCAACCCCATACCATCAGAGATGCAGGCTTCTGAACTGAGCGTTGATAACAACTTGGGTTGTCCTTGTCCTCTTTGGTCCGGATGACATGGCGTCCCAGATTTCCAAAAAGAACTTCGAATCGTGACTCGTCTGACCACAGAACAGTCTTCCATTTTGCCACACTCCATTGTAAATGATCCCTGGCCCAGTGAAAACGCCTGAGCTTGTGGATCTTGCTTAGAAATGGCTTCTTCTTTGCACTGTAGAGTTTCAGCTGGCAGCGGCGGGATGGCACGGTGGATTGTGTTCACTGACAATGGTTTCTGGAAGTATTCCTGAGCCCATTCTGGGATTTCCTTTACAGTAGCATTCCTGTTTGTGGTGCAGTGTCGTTTAAGGGCCCGGAGATCACGGGCATCCAGTATGGTTTTACGGCCTTGACCCTTACGCACAGAGATTGTTCCAGATTCTCTGAATCTTCGGATGATGTTATGCACAGTTGATGATGATAGATGCAAAGTCTTTGCACTTTTTCGCTGGGTAACACCTTTCTGATATTGCTCCACTATCTTTCTGCGCAACATTGTGGGAATTGGTGATCCTCTACCCATCTTGGCTTCTGAGAGACACGGCCGCTCTGAGAAGCTCTTTTTATACCCAATCATGTTGCCAATTGACCTAATTAGTGTTAATTGGTCTTCCAGCTCTTCGTTATGCTCAAATTTACTTTTTCCAGCCTCTTATTGCTACTTGTCCCAACTTTTTGGGGATTTGTTGACACCGTGAAAATTTGAATCAACGTATTTTTCCTTTAAAATGATACATTTACTCGGATTAAACGTTTGATCTGTCATCTACGTTCTGTTACAAATAAAATATTGACATTTGCCATCTCCACATCATTGCATTCAGTTTTTATTCACAATTTGTTTAGTGTCCCAACTTTTTTGGAATCTGGTTTGTACATCAGTGACATCACCACTCTCCACATATATGTGGAGAGTGGTGATGTCACTGATGTAATACTGTATATCACTTATATGTGGAAAGCGGTGATGTCACTGATGTAATTTATCATTATATGTGGAGAGCAGTGATGTCACTGATGTAATGCAGCTCTCTAGATGGCAACCAAAATGGTCGCCAATGCGCCTTAAAATTTGCAGATGGCGACAAGACTTGTCATAGGCTACAGGCCTAAGGTCTATTTGGTAGTGAAATCCCAGCGCAGGCAGACGTCATCACGCCCGCCTGTGCCAGGACGCACAACAGTGAGGTGTGCTTGTCTGCGTTGCACCATCCCTGGCCGTACCAGCAGCTCGTGAGCGCCAGCAAAAGGACACAGGTGAGTATAAGATTTTAGCTTTTTTTAGGGTGTGGGAAGGCGGGATCCAGGGGGCCCAAGTAAATTCTTGCCCGGGGTTCAATCAATATTAAGGACGGCCCAGCTCCCATCTAATGAGAGAATACATGAAAGATACATGTGAGCAGCCACAAGACATAGACTTACATGTTTATTACATGTCGATGGTTGGGGGCCGCACAGAATGGTGTCAAAGCCGCATGTGGCCCCCGGGCCGCAGGTTGTGCACCCCTGCTTTAGAGGGTAGAGTCCTGACCAACTTTTCGCCTCCAGTAGAAGAAGAGATAATCCCAAATAAGACTGGGCCCCCTAGCAATCGCCTGGTCTGCCGCTATGGTGGGTGACGCCCCTGGTTGTATGCAGTCTGCCCACAGTGCAGCGCAAGCGCGGTAAAGATCAGTGAGCGCGACTGCAGGAGAAAACGCTGGACCTGGAGAGCAGCGGCGGGCGAGGTAAGTGAAGCCTATCAGAGGCCGGTGTCGTCATCATCATCGCGCTGCCTGAGCCGGGCTCCATAGAGTATTTGAGTTTATTATTTTTATTTGGCAGCACGTTGTTGGGCCACAATACGGTGGGGGGGGTCATTATTTTGCAATTGGAAAATGCACTATGGGGACATAGCGGCTGTAAAAAGGAGCATTTGTGTACTGGCACACATTACAAGGGGGCCACTATGGGGACATCAATTCTACTGGGGCCACTAAAATTGGGTCGTTTTTTGTACTGACACACATTATAAGGGAACATTTTTTGTACTTGTGTACATTGCAAGGGAGCATTTTTGTACTGGCGCACATTATAAGGTGGCCACTATGGGGACATCTGTTCTACTGGGGCCACTATAATTGAGTAGCTTTTTTGTACTGACACACGTTATAAGGGGGGAAAAATTGTACTGTCACATAAGGGGGCATTTTTCATACTTAGCGCACATTATAAGGGAGCATTTTTGTAATGGCACACATTGCAAGGGGGAATTATTTTACTGGCAAACATTAGGGGGGGTATTTATTGTACACATATTATAGGGGAAATTATTACTACTGGGGGCAAAATAAGGGGCATTATTACTATTGGGTGCACTGTTGGCACTATCTGTGTGGTACTAGTATTTTCAGGGGGACTGTTTCTGCAGTATAGTAATGGGGAGCACAGCAGGCACAGTATTGGGGGGGGGGAGCAGGATGAGTTGTTCAGAAGGTGGGAGGATGATGGAAAAGTAGGAAACTTAGATGTCTGTTTGTCAAACTCTGCAGAGAGAAGAGATGGCTGAAAGAAATCATCATGGCGGTCTGGTTTGAATGGAGAAGATAAAGACAGAGAACATCTACATCAGAGGAGACGTCACTGGATATAAGAGGTAGGTGGCGCTGTATTCTCCTGTATGTTTTGTAGCTCTGTATGTAATGGTTTCCAAGGCCTGGAGGGAAGGGGTTAGGTTGAGAATTTGGCATGAAGATGGGGTTTCTGGCATTTACATTTTTGCCTCAGGCAGCAGAACAGCTAGGTGCACCCCTGCCCCTTGTCACAAAGCACTGAGTTAGGGTCTGGAAGCTGAACTCTTGCACTAGGGCCCATCAGCCTTTAGCTACACCCCCGCTCCTAACTCTAACTGCTAAGAAGGAGAGACGTCAATTAGAAATATCATAGCATAACCTGTTACTACAGGACTGTGATAAACCTCTGGATAGGTGATCAGTATCTGATCGGTGGGGGTCCGACACCCGGGAGCACCGCCGATCAGCTGTTTAAGAAGGCACTGGCACTCTCTCTGAGCTCACCAACCACAGTGCCGTACATTGTATAGCGGCTATGCTTGGCGTTGCGCTCAGCCCCATTCACATCTATGGGACCGAGCTGCCCCTAGGCCATGTGACCGATGAACGTGTCGTCGCTGGCCTACAGTAAGCTGGGAGAAGGCTGCGGCGCTACTGTGAGTGCTGATCAGCGGGGGTCCCGGATGTTGGACCCCCACCAATCAGATACTGATGACGTATCCTGAGGACAGGTCATCAGTATTAAAATCTCGGAAAACCCCTTTACAGTTAATACTCAACCACAAATGTGATAAAAATACTGTGATAAAAATAATATAAAAAAAGGAATTCACACACAGCATTCTGGCTCTTAAAATTGATATTTATTCATATACAGTGTGACTTATATGCATGAAGGAAAAAGCAGGAAGGATAAATGATATTAACTGCGATGATACAGGAAATATACATGAATTATAAAATGAGGACAAAAAAACAGGCTCTATAATATATCTACTATAAGGCAACTTTCACACTAGTGTTAGAGGAATCCGGCAGGCAGTTCCTGCCGGATCCGGAAATCCGTGTGCAAACGGATACCATTTGTTTCCGGATCCGGATCGGTTTAACAAATGCATTGAAATACCAGATCCGTCTCTCTGGTGTCATCCGGAAAAAACGGATCTGGTATTTATTTTTGCAAACATTTATAAGGGTCTGCGCATGCACAGACCAGAAAAATTGATCAGTTTTTCCGGAACACTTGGTAACGGATCCGGCATTATTACATTTCAATGGAAAATAATGCCGGATCTGGTATACCGGCAAGTGTTCCAGAATTTTGGCCGAAGAAAATACCACAGCATGCTGCAGTATTTTCTCCGGCCAAATACAGTAAAAGTGACTGAACTGAAGACATCCTGATGCATACTGAACGGATTGCTCTCCATTCAGAATGCATTAGGACAAAACGGAAGCATTTTTTTCGGTATTGAGCCCCAAGGACGGAACTCAATACCAGAAAACTTTAACGCTAGTGTGAAAGTACCCTAATACTGAGGAATACAAGACCATAACGAATACTGCTCCTATGTACAAGAATATAACTACTATAATACTGCTCCTATGTACAAGAATATAACTACTATAATACTGCTCCTATGTACAAGAATATAACTACTATAATACTGCTCCTATGTACAAGAATATAAATACTATAATACTGCCTCCTATGTACAAGAATATAACTACTATAATACTGCTCCTATGTGCAAGAATATAACTACTATAATACTGCTCCTATGTACAAGAATATAACTGCTATAATACTGCTCCTATGTACAAGAATATAACTACTATAATACTGCCGCCTATGTACAAGAATATAACTACTATAATACTGCTCCTATGTACAGGAATATAACTACTATAATACTGCTCCTATGTACAAGAATATAACTACTATAATACTGCTCCTATGTACAGGAATATAACTACTATAATACTGCCTCCTATGTACAAGAATATAACTACTATAATACTGCCTCCTATATACAAGAATATAACTACTATAATACTGCCTCCTATATACAAGAATATAACTATTATAATACTGCTCCTATGTACAAGAATATAACTACTATAATACTGCCTCCTATGTACAAGAATATAACTACTATAATACTGCTCCCTATGTACAAGAATATAACTGCTATAATACTGCTCCTATGTACAAGAATATAACTATAATACTGCTCCTATGTACAAGAATATAACTACTATAATACTGCCTCCTATGTACAAGAATATAACTACTATAATACTGCTCCTATGTACAAGAATATAACTACTATAATACTGCTCCTATGTACAAGAATATAACTACTATAATACTGCCTCCTATGTACAAGAATATAACTACTATAATACTGCTCCTATGTACAAGAATATAACTACTATAATACTGCTCCTATGTACAAGAATATAACTACTATAATACTGCCTCCTATGTACAAGAATATAACTACTATAATACTGCCTCCTATGTACAAGAATATAACTACTATAATACTGCTCCTATGTACAAGAATATAACTACTATAATACTGCTCCTATGTACAAGAATATAACTACTATAATACTGCCTCCTATGTACAAGAATATAACTACTATAATACTGCTCCTATGTACAAGAATATAACTACTATAATACTGCTCCTATGTACAAGAATATAACTACTATAATACTGCTCCTATGTACAAGAATATAACTACTATAATACTGCCTCCTATGTACAAGAAATATAACTACTATAATACTACTGCTCCTATGTACAAGAATATAACTACTATAATACTGCTCCTATGTACAAGAATATAACTACTATAATACTGCTCCTATGTACAAGAATATAACTACTATAATACTGCCTCCTATGTACAAGAATATAACTACTATAATACTGCTCCTATGTACAAGAATATAACTACTATAATACTGCTCCTATGTACAAGAATATAACTACTATAATACTGCTCCTATGTACAAGAATATAACTACTATAATGCTGCTCCTATGTACAGAATATAACTACTATAATACTGCTCCTATGTACAAGAATATAACTACTATAATACTGCTCCTATGTACAAGAATATAACTACTATAATACTGCTCCTATGTACAGGAATATAACTACTATAATACTGCCTCCTATGTACAAGAATATAACTACTATAATACTGCCTCCTATGTACAAGAATATAACTACTATAATACTGCTCCTATGTACAAGAATATAACTACTATAATACTGCTTCCTAGGTACAGAATATAACTACTAATACTGCCTCCTATGTACAAGAATATAACTACTATATACTGCCCCTATGTACAAGAATATAACTACTATATATCACTGCTCCTATGTACAAGAATATAACTGACTATAATACTGCTCCTATGTACAAGAATATAACTACTATAATACTGCTCCTATGTACAAGAATATAACTACTATAATACTGCCTCCTATGTACAAGAATATAACTACTATAATACTGCTCCTATGTACAAGAATATAACTACTATAATACTACCTCCTATGTACAAGAATATAACTACTATAATACTGCTCCTATGTACAAGAATATAACTACTATAATACTGCTTCCTATGTACAAGAATATAACTACTATAATACTGCTCCTATGTACAAGAATATAACTACTAATATACTGCTCTATGTACAAGAATAGAACTATATAATACTGCTCCTATGTACAAGCATATAACTACTATAATACTGCCTCCTATGTACAAGAAGATAACTACTATAATACTGCCTCCTATGTACAGAAATATAACTACTATAATAATACTGCTATACTGCTCCTTATGTACAGAAATATAACTACTATAAATCTGGCTCCTATGTACAAGAATATAAATACTATAATACTGCTTCCTATGTACAGAGAAATATAACGACTATAATACTGCCTCCTGATGGTACAAGAAATATAACGACTATAATACTGCTCCTAATGTACAAGAATATAACTACTATAATACTGCTCCTATGTACAGAGAATATACACTACTATAATACTGCCCCTATGTACCAGAATATAACTACTATAATACTGCCCTATGTACAGATATAACTACTATAATACTGCTCCTATGTACAAGAATATAACTACTATAATACTGCTCCTATGTACAAGAATATAACTACTATAATACTGCTCCTATGTACAAGAATATAACTACTATAATACTGCTCCTATGTACAAGAATATAACTACTATAATACTGCTCCCTTTGAGGTACAATGTGGATCAGAACCAGCAGACGAATCTGCTTTTGTGACTGCAGTTGCCCTCTTTCCCTCTAGGTTTATCCACCTTGATGTGTTGTGCTGAGATGTTTTAGGTTTATTTATGTTTTTGCGCCACATAGTGGTTGTCAGTGGTATTGCACATTGTGTTTTTTGTTATTGCAGTTTCAGGGACCTTTGGTATTTGTGACGATTCTCTTTATGCCAATGATGTCACTTTTTGTCCCCGCGGTTTTCAGCTGTATGAAGGTTCTCCGCTGCCTTTCTGCACCACTTCTTCTTCCTCGGAGACTCACATTTCCTGGCGATTTGCCAGTTTTGAACTGGATCTCAGTAAAATTTTTCATTTTGATTTGCTGAGACATCCCCTAAAGTCCCAGAAGATCAAATGCTTCATGTAAGTCTTCCATGTCATATGGAGGCTGTATGGAAAGGAGAAGGAATGGCGGGTTAGTCTTCCAAAGATCCTGAGCTCGATACGGACCATGCAAAAGGGGCACCTGCCCAGGACCCTGCACCATGTCAGGATAGGCCATCAATGTCTGATCGTCGGGGTCCGATACAGCAGTGCAGTAGTTACTGCAGCGCTGCACCCAATGAAGGGAATTAAAGGGCATCTGTCAGCAGTTTTGTACCTTTGACACTGGCTGAGCTGTTACATGTGCACTTGTTGGTCCCATGTTCATATGTGTCTGCATTGCTGAGAAAAATGATGTTTCAATATATGCAAATGAGCCTCTAGGAGCAATGGGGGCGTTGCCGTTACACCTAGAGGCTCTGCTCTCTCTACATCTGCTGCGCCCTCTGCACTTTGAGGTGTGATGACATTTACACTGCCTGGACCTGTCAATCAAAGTGCAGAGGGCGCAGCAGATGAAGAGAGAGCCGAGCCTCTAGGTGTAATGGTAACGCCCCCGTTGCTCCTAGAGGCTCATTTGCATATATTAAAACATCATTTTTCTCAGCGATGCGGGCACATATGAACATGGGACCAACACAGATGCCTTCAGCCGCCAAGTGCACATGGAACGAGCCGGTGTCATAGGGACAAAACTGCTGCTCTTTAAAGCAGTGCTGCAGTTACTAGCTCCGTCCACTAGACAAATCATGGCGCTGTGCAGTTCCAGCACCGACTGAAACAGCTGATTGACAGGAGTACGGGGTATCGGACCCCCACGATCAGACATTGATTATCTATCCTGTAGATGGGCTATCACTTGTACAACACTGGACAACCCCTTTAAGTTCCCATAGATCTCGGAATCTGACCACCCTAGCGGAAATTGGCCTTTCTATTAGGCCTAAATTAATATTTCGAGCAGATGCCACCTATATACACCACGGCACACCAATGTCTTTTGTTTGCAAATTTATTTTGAACACAAAAATTCAAATGATGTCAATATATGACTGATCGCGCCATTATAAGAACATGCACGTAATATAATTGTAGGCCATAATGTATCCCAACGTTTCGGTCCTATCAAGACCTTTCTCAAGGGATCGGTGAAAAGTATAAACATGAGATATTCTGCTTTACTGTCTTTTCAAGGCGATGAGCGTTACATATCATTGACAGGTCATAAAGATAAAGAAAGAACGAAGAAAGGATAAAAAATGGAAAGAGATCCAAGTCTCAGAATTTTAGCACTAATGTAGAGAAAGTGGAGGGTAGGTAAAGTAAGGAGGACATAGGACTGGTTGGTCAGATCCCTTGAGAAAGGTCTTGATAGGCCCGAAACGTTGGGATACATTATGGCCTACAATTATATTACGTGCATGTTCTTATAATGGCGCGATCAGTCATATATTGACATCATTTGAATTTTTGTGTTCAAAATAAATTTGCAAACAAAAGACATTGGTGTGCCGTGGATTACCTACCTATTACGTGACTGAAGTCCTCCACGAGCACCCATTACATACAGGTGTGCGGACTCCACACTTTCCTTCATTACCTATATAAACTATGGCACACACAGAAAATAAATCTGACAATAATTTTGGGATTTCAAAGGTCTCTTATCGCCACCTAGTGGTGGGCAGTGGTACTGCAAAAAAAAATGTTTTCTCTTTTTGGAGAGTGACCTCAACGAGTGAGCCAAATGACACCTTACTTTTAGGGACTAGAGATGGTAGAGAGGGGTGGAGGTCTGTGGGGTCTTCCTGAGTCGGATCAAGCGGGTCAACATTTAAATAAAGAGTTTTCGGACTGGACCACAGCTTACTAGGAGCAGGTAAGAGACGCTTGTACTTACCTCTAAGATACGCCTCAGTTTTCTCGAGAGCCGCACCGAATTCTCATGCAATCCATCCCAAGCCTCGAACCTTTGCTCTCGAGTCTCCACAAAAGTGTTCCAACAGTAGAAGTAGTCTACGAAAGGTTAAGAAGGCGGACAAGGTGATGTAGCAGAGCTGAATATGTCATTTAACTAAGTAAGCCTACGAGAACAAGCAGACGTTGTATTTGCCGCTGCTCTCTGGCGCCATCGCTCATTTCACATCTTACCTTTGTAACTCATGACCGCCATTCGTACGCCTGCTCTCTGCAGCCTACGCAGTCCCTCCGGCTCCGCGTTTCGCTCCTCGCAGAAGTACAGCCTGGCGCTGAAGATGCGGAGGGTCAGGTTGGGATGGTTGAGCAGGAACTCAACGGTGCGACGAGCACAGTCTCTGCACGGGCTCCATGAGCTGAACCAGGTGACCCGGAACGCCCTGTTTGGATCATGCCCCAACCACATGGACAGGTAGCGCAGGAACAGGATCTCTGCGTGGCAATTACTCCGATTGCGCAGGTAGCCGAAATCCATGGCGCAGGAAACCGAGCTGTACCGGCGCTTGACGATGTAACACAGGTAAGTTTCGTGCCGGCCTCGTGCCCAGCGGAGGTTCTTGTAGTGGTACAGGAACTTATTACGCTTCAGTAGCAGACTGGAGGGTGAAGGGAGATTATAAAGGTTCAATCCTCAGGGGGAATCCAATCCTATAAAATGCCCCCCCATATGCCGAGCCCCCCACACTGAATATACTTACCTGGCTTGCCGCTCCTGGTCCCTGCACCGCCGCTGCTGCTTCTCCCCGCGTGCGAATGAAAACATCCGGTGTCGGGGGGCAGCCAATGGCAGGCGGGGATGGGGACGGGAGGCTTGTCTCCATCTCCGCCTGTCATTGGCTGCTCCCCCCCGACACCGGATGTTTTCATCTGCGCACGGGGAGGAGCAGCAGCGGCGGTGCAGGGACCAGGAGCGGCGCCGGGAGCGGGGACCCAGGTAAGTATATTCAGTGTGAGGAACCCGGGCATATGGGGGGGCATTTTATAGGATTGGATAACCCCTTTAAGCTAAAAGCCTGTATACAGCTGATACTAGTCACAGCTGTAGGTTTGTTACAATTGTATCCCATCAGCAGCACAAATCTCTCAGTTTGCTACAATGTTTCTGTGCAGAATCTGAAGTCCAGGCTTTGGAGACCACAGCGGATTGTCGAGACTGGAATAACTGCCAGGCCCAGAAGCAATGAGCGCTTCCACCAATACAGATGGAAGGGCTCATTGCTGAAGCGCTGAAATCCACATGCTGCGGCGGGGCACGAGAGCGGAGAGTATAGTTCCCTGCCCTGCCCCCGATCACCGCCATAGGCTTTAGGCCTTGTAGGTCTGAGGCCTATGCGGTAGTGAAATGACGTCGTCGCGTGCGCCTGTCCGGGACTCAGCAGTACAGTGCCGGAACTCTGGGAGCAAGTGCAGGTGAGTATTTAGCTTTTAGATTTTTTTTGTGCCAACTTTGGGGGACATGAGGGGGGGAAATATGGTGGAATACTTTGTGGGGGGCAAATTATTATGGTAGGGATTACTATGTGGGGGGCAAATGACAATATGGGCAGTTTGGGGGAAATTACTGTATGGGGCAGTGTGGGGGAAATTACTGTGAGGGGGCAGTGTGGGGGAAATTACTGTGAGGGGGCAGTGTGGGGGAAATTACTGTGAGGGGGCAGTGTGGGGGAAATTACTGTGAGGGGGCAGTGTGGGGGAAATTACTGTGAGGGGGCAGTGTGGGGGAAATTACTGTGAGGGGGCAGTGTGGGGGACACTACTGTGTGGGGAATGTGTGGGGGAAACTACTGTATGGGGAATGTGTGGGGGAAATTACTGTATGGGGCAGTGTGGGGGAAATTACTGTATGCGGCAGTGTGGGGGAAATTACTGTATGCGGCAGTGTGGGGGAAATTACTGTATGCGGCAGTGTGGGGGAAATTACTGTATGGGGCAGTGTGGGGGAAATTACTGTATGGGGCAGTGTGGGGGAAATTACTGTGCGGGGGCAGTGTGGTGGAAATTACTGTATGGGGCAGTGGGGGGGAAATTACTGTATGGGGCAGTGTGGGGGAAATTACTGTATGGGGCAGTGTGGGGAAAATTACTGTATGGGGCAGTGTGGGGGAAATTACTGTATGGGGCAGTGTGGGGGAAATTACTGTGTGGGGCAGTTTGGGGGAAATTACTGTGTGGGGCAGTTTGGGGGAAATTACTGTGTGGGGCAGTTTGGGGGAAATTACTGTATGGGGCAGTGTGGGGGAAATTACTGTATGGGGCAGTGTGGGGGAAATTACTGTATGCGGCAGTGTGGGGGAAATTACTGTATGCGGCAGTGTGGGGGAAATTACTGTATGGGGCAGTGTGGGGGAAATTACTGTATGGGGCAGTGTGGGGGAAATTACTGTGTGGGGCAGTTTGGGGGAAATTACTGTGTGGGGCAGTTTGGGGGAAATTACTGTATGGGGCAGTTTGGGGGAAATTACTGTATGGGGCAGTGTGGGGGAAATTACTGTATGGGGCAGTGTGGGGGAAATTACTGTATGGGGCAGTGTGGGGGAAATTACTGTATGGGGCAGTGTGGGGGAAATTACTGTATGGGGCAGTGTGGGGGAAATTACTGTATGGGGCAGTGTGGGGGAAATTACCGTGTGGGGCAGTGTGAGGGAAATTACTGTATGGGGCAGTGTGAGGGAAATTACTGTGTGGGGCAGTGTGGGGGAAATTATTGTATGGGGCAGTGTGGGGGAAATTACTGTATGGGGCAGTGTGGGGGAAATTACTGTATGGGGCAGTGTGGGGGAAATTACTGTATGGGGCAGTGTGGGGGAAATTACTGTATGGGGCAGTGTGGGGGAAATTACTGTGTGGGGCAATTTGGGGGAAATTACTGGATAATGACACTGATACTTGGGGTACAGGATAATAACACTGACACTTGGGGTACAGGATAATGACACTGACACTTGGGGTACAGGATAATGACACTGATACTTGGGGTACAGGATAATGACACTGACAGTTGAGGTACAGGATAATGACACTGACACTTGGGGTACAGGATAATGACACTGATACTTGGGGTACAGGATAATGACACTGACACTTGGGGTACAGGATAATGACACTGACACTTGGGGTACAGGATAATGACACTGACACTTGGGGTACAGGATAATGACACTGATACTTGGGGTACAGGATAATGACACTGACACTTGGGGTACAGGATAATGACAATGATACTTGGGGTACAGGATAATGACGCTGACACTCGGGGTACAGGATAATGACGCTGACACTTGGGGTACAGGATAATGACACTGACACTTGGGGTACAGGATAATGACACTGACACTTGGGGTACAGGATAATGACACTGACACTTGGGGTACAGGATAATGACGCTGACACTTGGGGTACTGGATAATGACGCTGACACTTGGGGTACAGGATAATGACGCTGACACTTGGGGTACAGGATAATGACGCTGACACTTGGGGTACAGGATAATGACGCTGACACTCGGGGTACAGGATAATGACGCTGACACTTGGGGTACAGGATAATGACACTGACACTCGGGGTACAGGATGATGACACTCACACTTGGGGTACAGGATAATGACGCTGACACTCGGGGTACAGGATAATGACGCTGACACTTGGGGTACAGGATAATGACGCTGACACTTGGGGTACAGGATAATGACACTGACACTTGGGGTACAGGATAATGACACTGACACTTGGGGTACAGGATAATGACACTGACACTTGGGGTACAGGATAATGACACTGATACTTGGGGTACAGGATAATGACACTGACACTTGGGGTACAGGATAATGACAATGATACTTGGGGTACAGGATAATGACGCTGACACTCGGGGTACAGGATAATGACGCTGACACTTGGGGTACAGGATAATGACACTGACACTTGGGGTACAGGATAATGACGCTGACACTTGGGGTACTGGATAATGACGCTGACACTTGGGGTACAGGATAATGACGCTGACACTTGGGGTACAGGATAATGACGCTGACACTTGGGGTACAGGATAATGACGCTGACACTTGGGGTACAGGATAATGACACGCTGACACTTGGGGTACAGGATAATGACGCTGACACTCGGGGTACAGGATAATGACACTGACACTCGGGGTACAGGATAATGACACTGACACTTGGGGTACAGGATAATGACACTGATACTTGGGGTACAGGATAATGACACTGACACTTGGGGTACAGGATAATGACACTGACACTTGGGGTACAGGATAATGACACTGACACTTGGGGTACAGGATAATGACACTGACACTTGGGGTACAGGATAATGACAATGATACTTGGGGTACAGGATAATGACAATGATACTTGGGGTACAGGATAATGACAATGATACTTGGGGTACAGGATAATGACACTGACACTTGGGGTACAGGATAATGACACTGACACTTGGGGTACAGGATAATGACACTGACACTTGGGGTACAGGATAATGACACGCTGACACTTGGGGTACAGGATAATGACGCTGACACTCGGGGTACAGGATAATGACACTGACACTTGGGGTACAGGATAATGACACTGACACTTGGGGTACAGGATAATGACACTGATACTTGGGGTACAGGATAATGACACTGACACTTGGGGTACAGGATAATGACACTGACACTTGGGGTACAGGATAATGACAATGATACTTGGGGTACAGGATAATGACAATGATACTTGGGGTACAGGATAATGACGCTGACACTTGGGGTACAGGATAATGACGCTGACACTTGGGGTACAGGATAATGACGCTGACACTTGGGGTACAGGATAATGACACGCTGACACTTGGGGTACAGGATAATGACGCTGACACTCGGGGTACAGGATAATGACACTGACACTTGGGGTACAGGATAATGACACTGATACTTGGGGTACAGGATAATGACACTGACACTTGGGGTACAGGATAATGACACTGACACTTGGGGTACAGGATAATGACACTGACACTTGGGGTACAGGATAATGACACTGACACTTGGGGTACAGGATAATGACAATGATACTTGGGGTACAGGATAATGACAATGATACTTGGGGTACAGGATAATGACAATGATACTTGGGGTACAGGATAATGACACTGACACTTGGGGTACAGGATAATGACACTGACACTTGGGGTACAGGATAATGATGCTGACACTTGGGGTACAGGATAATGACACGCTGACACTTGGGGTACAGGATAATGACGCTGACACTCGGGGTACAGGATAATGACACTGACACTTGGGGTACAGGATAATGACACTGACACTTGGGGTACAGGATAATGACACTGATACTTGGGGTACAGGATAATGACACTGACACTTGGGGTACAGGATAATGACACTGATACTTGGGGTACAGGATAATGACACTGATACTTGGGGTACAGGATAATGACACTGACACTTGGGGTACAGGATAATGACACTGACACTTGGGGTACAGGATAATGACAATGACACTTGGGGTACAGGATAATGACAATGATACTTGGGGTACAGGATAATGACAATGATACTTGGGGTACAGGATAATGACACTGACACTTGGGGTACAGGATAATGACACTAACACTTGGGGTACAGGATAATGACACTGACACTTGGGGTCCAGGATAGTGACACTGATACTCTGGGTTCTGTGACAATGACACACTGACACAGAGTTCTAGAACAATGACACAGTGTTACTTGCGTTACAGCTCAATGGAAAGCTGACACTTTGGATACAAAGCAATGGCACAAGGTTCTAGAGCAATGACATGTTGATATTTAAGAAACATTAAGAAACATTCACACACCTACACTCGGGATACAGAACCATAACATAGTGACACCGGATTCCATAACGAATCAAACACTGACACTTAAGGTTCTAGAACAATGACACACAGGGGCTTGGGAACATAACACAGTGACATATAGGTTTCTAGAACAAGGTCAGTCTGACATTCGGGGTTCTTAAAAATCTACACTGTGAAACTTGGGATACAGATCAATGGAAAACTGATACTTTGGAAACAAAATAATGGTTCACTGACAATAGGGCCTCTTGCACACGACCGAATGGCTTTTTCAGTAATTTGCGGTCCGCAAAAAACGGATCAGCGAAAAAAAAAACGGATGACGTCCGTGTGCATTCAGTTTTTTTGCGGAACAGAACAGCTGGTCCCTGATAAAACAGTACTATCCTTGTCCGTTATGCGGACAATAATAGGACATGTTCTATCTTTGAACGGAACGGAAACACAGAAATGGAAAGCATACGGAGTACAATCGTGCGCAAGATTCCGAAGGGTTCTAAAACAATAGCACACAGGCACAGGGTTCTAGAAGAATGAAGAGCTAACGCTTGGAGAACAGAACAAAGACACATTAATTCTTGGGATAATAGAGCAATGGAACACTGATACACTGACAGAACACTGATACACTGACAGAACACTGATACACTGACAGAACACTGATACACTGACAGAACACTGACACAGCTCTGGAACACTGATACACTGACAGAACACTGATACACTGACAGAACACTGATACACTGACAGAACACTCATACACTGACAGAACACTGATACACTGACAGAACACTGATACACTGACAGAACACTCATACACTGACAGAACACTGATACACTGACAGAACACTGATACACTGATAGAACACTGATACACTGACAGAACACTGACACACTGACAGAACACTGATACAGCTCTGGAACACTGATACACTGACAGAACACTGATACACTGACAGAACACTGACACACTGACAGAACACTGATACAGCTCTGGAACACTGATACACTGACAGAACACTGATACACTGACAGAACACTGATACACTGACAGAACACCGATACACTGACAGAACACTCATACACTGACAGAACACTGATACACTGACAGAACACTGATACACTGACGCTTAGGGTACAGAACAATAACACATAGACACTTAGGTCTCTAGAACATATTTCACAGACACTGGATAGAACAATTCAACTTTAGCACTGGGGAATCCAGAACAATTACACACAAATGTTTATCTCGAGAAGAATTAGGAAGAACAGTCAAAAAGAGATTCCGTTATTCGGAAAGTATGAATGAAATGTTCTAGAGTCAGCCGTGTGGCATGTAAAGGAGGAGCTGCCTCCATTAATCATGTCTGCTATCTGTAATGTCACCATATAGTCATAATATGGAACCTACATAAACAAGTAACCAGGAAGAAACTAGAGGAAAAATCACATATATAAAAATATATAAGTAAATGTAACACACAATAAAAAGAAAACATTAATACCAAGAAAAGAAATGCCCCAAAAATGTTAATACAAAATATGGTATAATCTATAGTGAAATTACTAATTATGATTTAAAAACCAACCAAGAAGCTGACACTGGATATATGATGCAAACTACAAATATAGCACATCATACACACTGTAGCTGCATATTATTATTATTAACATTTTGCTGTGATCATCTATGGAGCTTCGCTTTGAGTCAGCCAGGAGAGAGATTAGTAAATCAAATTTGCCCAAAATGTTCTCGATGTTACTAAGAGAACGTGCTGCCACTCTTTGCCGATCACTGAAGTATGTCTGTACGTGTTTGCGCTGTATACAATGAGTAATAACGCAAGACTCAGCCAGTAGGACGAAGACTCAAAGTGATATCGCGAAGGATGCTGGGGTCTCACCTGTCCATTTCTGGAGTCCTCAACCGTGCCTCTGAGTCACTTCGATACTAGCAGCGTCCTTAAAATACCCCATATGATGTCACCACCCCCCAACCCTTCCCCCATGTATTATCATAGTCAACGGTCAGGATTCAAAAATGTACAAAGTAACCTAAAAATTGTTTACACCCTGAACTGTTCTTCCTCTAGATGACATTCTGAATGATTTTCTTAGTAAATCCTCCACTCGAGAAATGACAGACAAAGCCCAACCAAACATCTCCAAACCATGGCTGGTCCTCCACCTGGGAAGAACCTGGCAGCTGTAGTATTTGTGGTGCATATGTGCAAATTTGGGTGGGAGGAATCCACTAGTGTCTCTTATTATGATCCAGAAATTGTGCACCATAAAGATCTTCAAACTATCAACTGGGGAAAAACAATCTCTAAACATGTTCTAACTCTTAGGAGGCAGTATTATAGCAGTTATATTCTTGTACATAGGAGGCAGTATTATAGTAGTTATATTCTTGTACATAGGAGGCAGTATTATAGTAGGTATATTCTTGTACATAGGAGCAGTATTATAGTAGTTATATTCTTGTACATAGGAGCAGTATTATAGTAGTTATAGTCTTGTACATAGGATCAGTATAATAGTAGTTATATTCTTGTACATAGGATCAGTATAATAGTAGTTATATTCTTGTACATAGGAGCAGTATTATAGTAGTTATATTCTTGTACATAGGAGCAGTATTATAGTAGTTATATTCTTGTACATAGGAGCAGTATTATAGTAGTTATATTCTTGTACATGGAGCAGTATTATAGTAGTTATATTCTTGTACATAGGAGGCAGTATTATAGTAGTTATATACTTGTACATAGGAGCAGTATTATAGTAGTTATATTCTTGTACATAAGAGCAGTATTATAGTAGTTATATTCTTGTACATAGGAGGCAGTATTATAGTAGTTATATTCTTGTACATAGGAGCAGTATTATAGTAGTTATATTCTTAAACATAGGAGCAGTATTATAGTAGTTATATTCTTGTACATAGGAGCAGTATTATAGTAGTTATATTCTTAACCATATTTCTTTTTATTGAAAGAAAATCAAGGCCGAGGCCCACACATGACCATACAATGGCCAGGAATACAGAATAGTCATCCAGCATACATGTCAAGTGAGGGCATCACATGCTATCATTGTCAATGAACAAATCATGAAAACATGACACATGAAAAAAGGTGAGGGGGGGAAAAGGAGGAAAAGTCAGGAAGGTGAGGAGGGAGGGGAAACAAGAAGTGATACATTTCTGCTCTATCAAGCAAAGTGTCTATATACTTTCCATGGGGACCACAGTGTTAGGAAGCGAGAGCGTGAGTTACTTTCCCAGTGCGCCAACTCCTCAAAACGGTAGATCTGGTCAACCTTATCTGACCACATGTGGAGAGACGGTGGGGAATCACTTTTCCACAAAAAGGGGATAAGCAGCTTCGCTGCGGTAAGTAGCATTGTCGGGAGGTTATTCTTAGCAGGAGTAAGGGTACCGTTAGGGCACCATACCAGAACAAGTTTAGCATCTAGTACAATCTTGGTCTTACAAATAGTGTTAATCAGAGACTCCACCTGCTTCCAAAACGGCTGAATCTTGTGACACAGCCACCAAATGTGAGACAAGGATCCAGTTTCTATGCCACATCTCCAACAGGTTTCAGGGATTTCTGGATTCAATTTATGCAGGAATTCGGGCGTCTTATACCACCTGCTGAGTAACTTAAAAGAATTCTCCTGGACTCTAACACAGCGGTTAAACCCATGCGAATGAGCTAAAACAAAGGCTTTCTCTGGTTCTGTAAAGGTCAGAGATAGCTCCTTTTCCCAGGAGGCCATATAACTGAGCTCCGGAGGCAAGCTGGAGAGCATTTCTTTATACATCAGAGAAAGTTGCCTAAGGGGGGGCTTAATCGCTAAGACCTTCTTCTCCAGCCAGGAAGACGAACCACTCCCGGCAAAGGAACCAGTACACCTAACTGAATCTCTCTTGAAATCTGCCAGGTGAAAGAAGGGAGCAGCTTTGACTTCGGGGCGGTGCAGTATCAAATTCCAGTCCAAACTACCATCTGGAAGAAGGACATCTCGCAAAGTGAGGTCAGCGAGCTTGGACCAAATCCCAGAGGGGTTTGACACGGCAGGGTGGATATGGGATTGCAGAAATTTGAGTGGCATACAGGAGTTTGGAAAGTTGAACAGGTGGGATTGGACCATCTTAGACCACTCTACCAGCATCCCCTTCAAAAACGGAGAGGAGGCGCAGTGATTGGCCGAGAAGGGCCGAACACCCCATAAGGTAAGCCATTCCTGATTGGAGATCAGTGCAGACTCAAGTCGTGAACATAGTGAGCTAGATGGCCGGGACAAGGCTGCTACACACCTACATAATTGAACAGCAGTATAGTATAATTTTACATCTGGCATCCCAAAACCCCCAAACCTTCTATCCCTTGTCAGGATATGGTAGGCAATACGCGGAGATTTGCTATTCCATAGAAAGCGCGTGAACACTCGGCGGACCTCTGTGAAATACGAATTCGGCAACCAAATAGGGAGGGATTGCAGCATATATAGAAATTTGGGAAGGATGAATGTCTTAAGGTAATTTTTCCTTCCAACCCAAGATATAAATGGAAGCTTCAGGTTTTGTAAATGATTACGCACATCTTGCAAAAGTGGCGCAAAGTTGAGAGAGGCTAAATCTTGAACATTAGCCGAAACTCGCGTCCCCAAGAACGTAATGTCTCTGGAGGCCCAGGCAAACGGGGTACGATGTTGAAGGTTATTAATCACAGTTTTGGGGCAGGAAATATTGAGAGCCATGGATTTCCCATAGTTTATTTTAAAATCCAAAGTCCTCAAATATATTCAACAATTTGGGCAAGGACTCCGAAGGGTTGGATGTCATAACTAAAAGGTCATCCGCAAATGCTGCAGTAACATGGTAGCCAGAGCCAACCCGTAGGCCTATAATATCTGGGTCATCTCTAATTTTACACAGTAGGGTCTCCATCACTAAAACGAATAGTGCGGGTGAGAGAGGGCATCCCTGCCTCGTCCCATTAGTGATGCGAAATGGTGGGGACAGTGCTCCATTGACCTTGACCATGGCAGAGGGGGCCGAATATAGGGTATGGATAGCAGTAACAAACTGGTCTGGGAAGCCAAACCTCGCCAGGGTCCGTGACATAAAGTGCCAGCTGACCCTGTCGAAGGCCTTCTCCGCATCTGTACTTACCAGAACCAGAGGCTTTGAAGCTCTCTTCGCCCAATTCACCAGATGAAGAAGCCGCACCGTGTTTTCCGACCCCTGTCTGCCATGGACAAAGCCCACCTGCTCCTCATGGACCACGTCAGGAAGAACATCCTGAAGCCTAGAGGCAAGAATCTTCGCCCACCACTTCACATCATTGTTAAGCAGGGATATCGGCCTATAATTACTGCAGCAAGTCGGATCCTTATTTTCCTTATGGAGGACAGTAATGTGTGCCATCAAGGAGTGGGGAGCCAGCGAACCACCAGTCAGGAGGTAGTTACACAGATTCTGAAAACGAGGGATTAAAACATCTTGGAATGATTTATAATACACGATGGAAAAACCATCGGGCCCTGGACTTTTGCCTGACGGGATTGACATAAGAACTTTGCGGATTTCTGACTCTGAAATAGGTCTAGTTAGGTGGGAGGCCTTAGATGAGGAGATAGAAGGGAGATCAAGGGTCTGCAGGAATTTATCAGTGGCTTCCGCTAGGTCACCAGGCGTAGCTCCCGCCGGCGGGGGTAGATTGTACAGGGCTTCATAAAAGGAACAAAATGCTTTGGCTATGTCTGGGGTGGACTTATGTAACAACCCCTTGGGATCCTTGATAGAGGAAACAAAGGAGTCAGAGAACTGTTTTTTGGCAATAGCCGACATCAGTTTGTTTCCCCTATTCCCATGGGCATAGGCCCTGAATCTGGATCTCAACACTAATTTTGCAGAAGTGACGTTTAATAAGTTTTTAAGACGCGTTCTGGCTTCGGTCAATTCCGTTAGGGTACGAATAGCCCGCGATTCCTTGTGGGAGGACTCCAAACGAGCAATAGTAGCTAACAAAGCGTCTAAGGCCTTTGTCCTTTGCTTTTTTACATAAGCCCCCAAGGCAATAAGTTCTCCCCTAATGACCACTTTATGGGCTTCCCAAAGTATAGCTGGCGAGGGGGGGGAATCTGGGGTGTCATTAATACTAAAGAATTCCGAGATCGAGGCCCTAAGTTTGGTTGCGTGTGAGGGGTCTAAGACCAAAGTGTCGTTAAGGCGCCACACACGGTCCTTCCTTTGCGGACCTGTCAAAGAAAAGCTTATAAAAACAGGGGCATGATCAGATAACGTTATATTGCCTATCCGGGCTCCAGAGACATTACGTATATGTGAATCAGACATGAATAAATAATCCAGTCTATGGAAGGACGTCTTAGCAGTGCGAGTAAAATGTATAATCCCGTCCATTGGGATTCATGATCCGCCAGACGTCTAAGACTTTTAGTTTCCTCAGCGAAATTTTTAGCCTTTTTAATAACCGGTGCGACACAGAGGGTCTGCCCGCCGAAGTGTCCACCGCTGGTTCCATGGCAACATTAAAGTCGCCCCCTAGAATCAGTAACCCCTCAGAGAAGGATGAGAGTGCAGTTAGGGTCTGAACGAGCCATGGGATTTGGCCTTTATTGGGTGCATACAAATTGGCGAGCGTCACCGGGGAGTCCCCTAAGACGCCCTTTACAAACAGGAATCTGCCTTCGGGGTCAGCGGATATAGTCTGGGGCTTAAAAGGAAGGCACTTATGTATAGCAATACTAACCCCCCTACTGGCCGAATCATGCGTGCTATGAAACCATTGCACAAATTTCTTAGGAGGAAACTTGGGAATTTTGCCTGTCCTAAAATGAGTCTCCTGCAGGAAGACCACTGACACCCTGTCCTTCAGGAGGAGAGAAAGTGTCTGGGCCCGCTTGCATGGCTCGTTCAGACCATGTGCATTAAGTGAGGCTACAGTTATGGAGGACATTTTAGTAAACATACAGCTATATATGAGCATATGGTACACCAGGTCCCAGAAAGAAGCACCAAGATAAAAAGAGCAGCGGAAAGGAGGGGAAGGAAGGAGGTCAAGGAACGAAAAATAAGGGGAACAACATGGAACATAATGGACAAACACATGACCTGCTCGGACAAGCAACCTATCCGAGAGGTGACAAGCGCCTCACTCATCACCAGCCCAAATAGAAATGGACTGGTGAGGGGGCAAGTAAAGCGCTTATGGTCTCTAACATACAGACCAAAAAAAAACGAAAAAAGTGAAAGAAAACACATCCAGCACCGGGATCATCCGGTCATTACCCTGCACATGAGGGGAGAGAAACCCCTCTTTGGAGACCTGCCTCAGCAGGAAATCGTTCCATTTAAGACATAACGTCTCATAAAAACCATAGATTATGAGCTGAATAGCAGCGAAACATAGGGCCATTAGGAAAAGGCCAGAGTCCGCTAAATAAAACATTTTGCACAGAGGTAGAGGTTACCAACTCTTCACATTAACGGAGTGAGGTAAAGCATGGCAGTAGCAGTTCATGCTCATACAAACAACCAAAAACCTTGTCACAGGCTCAGGTGAGAGCCCTGTCCGACTTGCTGCGTCCCGATCGATCCGGCCTGCCCGCAGATGCCTTCTGCCAGGCAGATACTCGCGGTGGTAAAGGCAGGGGGCCATCTTGGTCGGCTGGCAACCACGAGGGAATTTCCACTGGAGGGACATCTAAGGACCTCCAGACCGATTCCAAATCCGCAGGCGACCGCACCGTGAGCAGTTTTCCATTCCTGGACACCGACAGACCGAATGGGTATAGCCACCTGAACGGAGTAGACGTCTTGCGAAGAACATCAAGGAGAGGCTTGAACAAGCGTCGCTTTGCCAGGGTAGATGGCGCCAGGTCCTGGAACATCTGTAGCGGTACGTTGTCATACTCCAACACTTCCATCTCTCTTTGCCTTTTCAGGAGAGCTGCGGTGTCTACGTAGCTCAGTAGGCCACAAATTACGTCGCGTGGCGGATCTTGGGGTTTAGGCCTAGGGCGCAATGCCCTGTGTATGCGCTCCACCACTATCCCCTCTGCTCTATCAGGCCCAAGCATCGTGGAGAACAGTTCTCGCGCCACTTTCGGCAAGGCCTCCGCCGCCATTGATTCAGGTAGGCCGCGAATGCGTATGTTGCGCCGGCGACTCCGGTTCTCCTGATCTTCCAATTTCAAGAAGGCGTCGTTCAATAGGGCTTTGTGAGACGCAAGCACCTCTGCCGCTTTACCCTCATAGGTCAGTATGGCTTCTTGCGTGCTTTCCAGCGTGACCACCCTCTGGCCTAGATGTTTTATATCGTCCTTAATGTCCGCCAAATCCTGCTTGAGAGGCGTAAGGGCAGATTCAAGAACCCGGCGAAGGGTCCGTTCCGACAGCGGCGGATCTCTAGGCCTCCTGTCTGAAATATCAGAACCACTGCCCGCATCCGACATTTCTCCTGCATCAGAGTCCGGAGCGGTAGACGCCGCCATATTGGCGCCTTTCAGTGCGGCAGCTCTTGGCGTTTTTCGCAGGAATTTCTCCATCTCTGGTTGTTTAGGGAGCCTTGGGGTCAACTCTGAACTTCCTCTGGTCTTATCCTTGCCAGATCTCCCCATAATGAGGCAAATCACACGCTTATATAGGGCAAATGAGCCGGAATGCTGGAGGAGCTCAAGCTCGTGCGGCCATTCAGCAGCGTGGCTCGGCTCCGCCCCCTATAGTAGTTATATTCTTGTACATAGGAGCAGTATTATAGTAGTTATATTCTTGTACATAGGAGCAGTATTATAGTAGTTATATTCTTGTACATAGGAGCAGTATTATAGTTATATTCTTGTACATAGGAGCAGTATTATAGTAGTTATATTCTTGTACATAGGAGGCAGTATTATTGTAGTTATATTCTTGTACATAGGAGCAGTATTATAGTAGTTATATTCTTGTACATAGGAGGCAGTATTATAGTAGTTATATTCTTAAACATAGGAGCAGTATTATAGTAGTTATATTATTGTACATAGGAGCAGTATTATAGTAGTTATATTCTTAAACATAGGAGCAGTATTATAGTAGTTATATTCTTGTACATAGGAGCAGTATTATAGTAGTTATATTCTTGTACATAGGAGCAGTATTATAGTAGTTATATTCTTGTACATAGGAGCAGTATTATAGTAGTTATATTCTTGTACATAGGAGCAGTATTATAGTAGTTATATTCTTGTACATAGGAGCAGTATTATAGTAGTTATATTCTTGTACATAGGAGCAGTATTATAGTAGTTATATTCTTGTACATAGGAGCAGTATTATAGTAGTTATATTCTTGTACATAGGAGCAGTATTATTGTAGTTATATTCTTGTACATAGGAGCAGTATTATAGTAGTTATATTCTTGTACATAGGAGGCAGTATTGTAGTAGTTATATTCTTGTACATAGGAGCAGTATTATAGTAGTTATATTGTCACGGCCACGGTTATGGCCGTGACTCCTTGGGAGCCGCATACAGTTGCCCGCAGTTTGGGTAGTTGTTTCAACCGCAGCTTGAGGCATGTTGTTGTTTGCCTCAAGTGCGGTTGCCGCGGACAACAGCTATGTGTGCGGTTCCCTGGGAGTTGTGTGCGTGTGTGTATGCACGTTTGTATGTCTGGTGTGCACTTTGTGTTGTCTGGTGTGCACTTTGACACTTTCCCCTCACTGTGGCTGCCCGTGGCAACGTTTTGTATGTTGTACATGTGGTGGCAGTGTCCCGGCCTTCGGGCTGTCTTCCAGGACGGCTGCCACCCATGTCGTTGCCGGCGGTAACAGCCACAGTGTGATTTGTTTGGACACTTCCCCTTTAAGTTGTGAGTTTCCCTTCTGTGGTGCTGGAAGGGTTAACTCCCTTCCCAGTGTGTGTGTGATGTCGCTGGGTGTGTCCGACTGTGGGGTGTGGCTTCTTGGCCTATATAGCCTGAGTGTTTGGCATGGCTCAGTAGGTTGCTTCAGTCATCCTTGGCTGGAGCAGCCTCCTGTGCATATGACCTGCCAGTGAGAGCCACCCCTGTGGTCATAAAGAAAAAAGAATTGTCGTTATGTTGATGTCTTTATGTGGGTGATGTTGTATGTTGTTCTGTTGGGACCTTCCTATGTTTTGGTGCAGTTTACGGTTCTGGATTCCTGTTTGTTCAGGGATCCAGTCAGCAAGGCTGTGGCAGGTTGGTGGAACTAATAGTTCGCCTGCCATATCCGTAAAGCTGTTTTGGTTCCCCTTTTTCCCAACAGCTTGGCCATTGAGACTCCTGCTCCTCCGTGCCAAGGAGGAGTAGGTCGTCTTACCCAGCTCCTAGCTCAGGGATCTGCGGAGGGTAAGACAGGGCTCCGAGGTTCCTGCGCATGGGTCCTCCTACCTTAAAGGTCGGCCCATGCAGGTTAGGAGTTAGGGTCAGGGTAGGGACGCTGTAAGAGGTGACCTGCTCCCTATCCTGTTCTCATGGCCGAGTAGCCACTACAGCATCTGGCATCGCACGGCTGAGGGTTTCCCCCATCCTCAGCCGTGACATATATTCTTAAACATAGGAGCAGTATTATAGTAGTTATATTCTTGTACATAGGAGGCAGTATTATAGTAGTTATATTCTTAAACATAGGAGCAGTATTATAGTAGTTATATTCTTGTACATAGGAGGCAGTTTTATAGTAGTTATATTCTTGTACATAGGAAGCAGTATTATAGTAGTTATATTCTTGTATATAGGAGGCAGTATTATAGTAGTTATATTCCTGTACATAGGAGCAGTATTATAGTAGTTATATTTTTGTAACTAGGAGCAGTATTATAGTAGTTATATTCTTAAACATAGGAGCAGTATTATAGTAGTTATATTCTTGTACATAGGAGGCAGTATTATAGTAGTTATATTCTTGTATATAGGAGCAGTATTATAGTAGTTATATTCTTGTACATAGAAGCAGTATTATAGTAGTTATATTCCTGTACATAGGAGCAGTATTATAGTAGTTATATTCTTGTACATAGGAGGCAGTATTATAGTAGTTATATTCTTGTACATAGGAGCAGTATTATAGTAGTTATATTCTTGTACATAGGAGCAGTAGTATAGTAGTTATATTCTTGTACATAGGAGGCAGTATTATAGTAGTTATATTCTTGTACATAGGAGCAGTATTATAGTAGTAATATTCTTGTACATAGGAGCAGTATTATAGTAGTAATATTCTTGTACATAGGAGGCAGTATTATAGTAGTTATATTCTTGTACATAGGAGGCAGTATTATAGTAGTTATATTCTTGTACATAGGAGCAGTATTATAGTAGTTATAGTCTTGTACATAGGAGCAGTATTATAGTAGTTATATTCTTGTAGATAGGAGCAGTATTATAGTAGTTATATTCCTGTACATAGGAGCAGTATTATAGTAGTTATATTCTTGTACGTAGGGGTCAGTATTATAGTAGTTATATTCTTGTACATAGGAGGCAGTATTATAGTAGTTATATTCTTGTACATAGGAGCAGTATTATAGTAGTTATAGTCTTGTACATAGGAGGCAGTATTATAGTAGTTATATTCTTGTACATAGGAGGCAGTATTATAGTAGTTATATTCTTGTACATAGGAGCAGTATTATAGTAGTTATATTCTTGTACATAGGAGCAGTATTATAGTAGTTATAGTCTTGTACATAGGAGCAGTATTATAGTAGTTATATTCTTGTACATAGGAGCAGTATTATAGTAGTTATATTCTTGTACATAGGAGCAGTATTATAGTAGTTATATTCTTGAACATAGGAGCAGTATTATTTTCTTTTGAAAGACAATTAATAAAACCCTGTTTTTCGACTGTCTTCACTGTGTTACTCATTTTTACCTGATTATTCATCTTTCTATCAGCTGTATTATGTGTATTGGGTTTATGTAAATTCTGGCAGCAGCTGGCTTGGAGATCTGGTGTTTTGTATGAGGTTACAATACGGAAAATACTTGGTTTGTGGGTCTGATTTCCCGTCACAGAAAGTTTGTATCTGGCGCCTTGGGTTCTCATAGGATGAAACCAAACCCCCCACCCCCCTCCTAAGCTCCTCACCACCGCCTATTCTCCACAGATCTAAACTCACTTTCTCTATAGACTAAAAATAGGAACCCGCAAAGAACAGACAGGCTGTATAAACTGCAGCATGATGATACGGGGAGGAAGATGGTCTATCAACAGAGCGTGAGGGCAGCAGAGCTTGCTATTTGCTAAGGCAAGGACTGCATGAAAAGTACAGGGGCCAATAAGACAAAACGGTGCACACTCCTATACAATTTGTAAAATGTTATTATTTACCTTATATATAGATTTTTTTGTGCAAATTTATAAATATGACTTATTTTGTACTGACCCTGAGTTATATTCTGTATTATACTCCAGAGCTGCACTCACTATTCTGCTGGTGGAGTCACTGTGTACATACATTACATTACTTATCCTGTACTGATCCTGAGTTATATCATGTATTATCCTCCAGAGCTGAACTCACTATTCTGCTGGTAGAGTCACTGTGTACATACATTACATTACTTATCCTGTACTGATCCTGAGTTACATCATGTATTATACTCCAGAGCTGCACTCACTATTCTGCTGGTGCAGTCAGTGTACATATATTATATTACTTATCCTGTACTGATCCTGAGTTACATCCTGTATTATACTCCAGAGCTGCACTCCTAATTCTGCTGGTGCAGTCACT